>NW_026735498.1:0-123016 GCF_949786415.1 Peromyscus eremicus | reverse complement strand
CTACGAGCAAGAGTTGTTTTCTGTTAAGAAGAGTCACTATTGCGCTGCCATTGCCATACACAGTGCAAATAGCACTCGCGTCTCTTCCCAGCAAGTACAGTGTATTGGACTGAAGAGAAGCATCTGTTCTTGTCAGTTTCCTAAGCAGAGTTGAACTAGATATGCCCGTGTGTGTAGGAAGCACAGTTCTTTTGTTCTGAGCAAGCTCAATGTTCTGGCCCTATAGGAAACACAGGAGAGTAGAAGAGTGCTGTTTTCTCAAAAGCAGAGTGTGTTTCTTGCAAGGCGAGCTAGCGTTTGTTTCCCAGTCCTAAACGGAGTTGAATCCCATGCAGTTTCTGGTCCTCCGAGCCAGAGTTGTTTTCTGCTAAGAAGAGTCACTATTGTGCTCCCATTGCCATACACAGTGCAAATAGCACTCGCGTTTGTTCCCAGCAAGTACAGTGTATTGGACTGAAGAGAAGCTACTGTTCTTGTCAGTTTTCTAAGCTGAGTTGAACTAGATATGCCCCGTGTGTGTAGGAAGCACAGTTCTTTTGTTCTGAGCAAGCTCACTGTTCTGGTCCTATAGGAAACACAGGAGAGTAGAAGAGTGCTGTTTTCTCAAAAGCAGAGTGTGTTTCTTGCAAGGCGAGCTAGCGTTTGTTTCCCAGTCCTAAAGGGAGTTGAATCCCATGCAGTTTCTGCTCCTACTAGCAACTGTTGTTTTCTGCTAAGAAGAGTCACTATTGCGCTCCCATTGCCATACACAGTGCAAATAGCACTCGCGTCTGTTCCCAGCAAGTACAGTGTATTGGACTGAAGAGAAGCATCTGTTCTTGTCAGTTTTCTAAGCAGAGTTGAACTAGATATGCCCCGTGTGTGTAGGAAGCACAGTTCTTTTGTTCTGAGCAAGCTCACTGTTCTGGTCCTATAGGAAACACAGGAGAGTAGAAGAGTGCTGTTTTCTCAAAAGCAGAGTGTGTTTCTTGCAAGGCGAGCTAGCGTTTGTTTCCCAGTCCTAAACGGAGTTGAATCCCATGCAGTTTCTGGTCCTACGAGCAAGAGTTGTTTTCTGCTAAGAAGAGTCACTACTGCGCTCCCATTGCCATACACAGTGCAAATAACACTCGCGTCTGTTCCCAGCAAGTACAGTGTATTGGACTGAAGAGAAGCTACTGTTCTTGTCAGTTTCCTAAGCAGAGTTGAACTAGATATGCCCCGTGTGTGTAGGAAGCACAGTTCTTTTGTTCTGAGCAAGCTCACTGTTCTGGCCCTATAGGAAACACAGGAGAGTAGAAGAGTGCTGTTTTCTCAAAAGCAGAATGTGTTTCTTGCAAGGCGAGCTAGCGTTTGTTTCCCAGTCCTAAACGGAGTTGAATCCCATGCAGTTTCTGGACCTACGAGCAAGAGTTGTTTTCTGCTAAGAACAGTCACTATTGCGCTCCCATTGCCATACACAGTGCAAATAGCACTCGCGTCTGTTCCCAGCAAGTACAGTGTATTGGACTGAAGAGAAGCTACTGTTCTTGTCAGTTTCCTAAGCAGAGTTGAACCAGATATGCCCCGTGTGTGTAGGAAGCAGAGTTCTTTTGTTCTGAGCAAGCTCAATGTTCTGGCCCTATAGGAAACACAGGAGAGTAGAAGAGTGCTGTTTTCTCAAAAGCAGAGTGTGTTTCTTGCAAGGCGAGCTAGCGTTTGTTTCCCAGTCCTAAACGGAGTTGAATCCCATGCAGTTTCTGCTCCTATGAGCAAGAGTTGTTTTCTGCTAAGAAGTGTCACTATTGCGCTCCCATTGCCATACACAGTGCAAACAGCACTCGCGTCTGTTCCCAGCAAGTACAGTGTATTGGACTGAATAGAAGCTACTGTTCCTGTCAGTTTCCTAAGCAGAGTTGAACTAGATATGCCCCGTGTGTGTAGGAAGCACAGTTCTTTTGTTCTGAGCAAGCTCACTGTTCTGGCCCTATAGGAAACACAGGAGAGTAGAAGAGTGCTGTTTTCTCAAAAGCAGAGTGTGTTTCTTGCAAGGCGAGCTAGCGTTTGTTTCCCAGTCCTAAACGGAGTTGAATCCCATGCAGTTTCTGGTCCTACGAGCAAGAGTTGTTTTCTGCTAAGAAGAGTCACTATTGCGCTCCCATTGCCATACACAGTGCAAATAGCACTCGCGTCTGTTCCCAGCAAGTACAGTGTATTGGACTGAAGAGAAGCTACTGTTCTTGTCAGTTTCCTAAGCAGAGTTGAACTAGATATGCCGCGTGTGTGTAGGAAGCACAGTTCTTTTGTTCTGAGCAAGCTCACTGTTCTGGCCCTATAGGAAACACAGGAGAGTAGAAGAGTGCTGTTTTCTCAAAAGCAGAGTGTGTTTCTTGCAAGGCGAGCTAGCGTTTGTTTCCCAGTCCTAAACGGAGTTGAATCCCATGCAGTTTCTGCTCCTACTAGCAAGAGTTGTTTTCTGCAAAGAAGAGTCACTATTGCGCTCCCATTGACATACACAGTGCAAATAACACTCGCGTCTGTTCCCAGCAAGTACAGTGTATTGCAATGAAGAGAAGCTACTGTTCTTGTCAGTTTCCTAAGCAGAGTTGAACTAGATATGCCCCGTGTGTGTAGGAAGCACAGTTCTTTTGTTCTGAGCAAGCTCACTGTTCTGGCCCTATAGGAAACACAGGAGAGTAGAAGAGTGCTGTTTTCTCAAAAGCAGAGTGTGTTTCTTGCAAGGCGAGCTAGCGTTTGTTTCCCAGTCCTAAACGGAGTTGAATCCCATGCAGTTTCTGGTCCTATGAGCAAGAGTTGTTTTCTGCTAAGAAAGTCACTATTGCGCTCCCATTGCCATACACAGTGCAAATAGCACTCGCGTCTGTTCCCAGCAAGTACAGTGTATTGGACTGAAGAGAAGCATCTGTTCTTGTCAGTTTCCTAAGCAGAGTTGAACTAGATATGCCCGGTGTGTGTAGGAAGCACAGTTCTTTTCTTCTGAGCAAGCTCACTGTTCTGGCCCTATAGGAAACACAGGAGAGTAGAAGAGTGCTGTTTTCTCAAAAGCAGAGTGTGCTTCTTGCAAGGCGAGCTAGCGTTTGTTTCCCAGTCCTAAACGGAGTTGAATCCCATGCAGTTTCTGGTCCTACGAGCAAGAGTTGTTTTCTGCTAAGAAGAGTCACTATTGCGCTCCCATTGCCATACACAGTGCAAATAGCACTCGCGTCTGTTCCCAGCAAGTACAGTGTATTGGACTGAAGAGAAGCTACTGTTCTTGTCAGTTTCCTAAGCAGAGTTGAACTAGATATGCCCCGTGTGTGTAGGAAGCACAGTTCTTTTGTTCTGAGCAAGCTCAATGTTCTGGCCCTATAGGAAACACAGGAGAGTAGAAGAGTGCTGTTTTCTCAAAAGCAGAGTGTGTTTCTTGCAAGGCGAGCTAGCGTTTGTTTCCCAGTCCTAAACGGAGTTGAATCCCATGCAGTTTCTGGTCCTACGAGCAAGAGTTGTTTTCTGCTAAGAAGAGTCACTATTGTGCTCCCATTGCCATACACAGTGCAAATAGCACTCGCATCTGTTCCCAGCAAGTACAGTGTATTGGACTGAAGAGAAGCTACTGTTCTTGTCAGTTTCCTAAGCAGAGTTGAACTAGATATGCCCCGTGTGTGTAGTAATCACAGTTCTTTTGTTCTGAGCAAGCTCAATGTTCTGGCCCTATAGGAAACACAGGAGAGTAGAAGAGTGCTGTTTTCTCAAAAGCAGAGTGTGTTTCTTGCAAGGCGAGCTAGCGTTTGTTTCCCAGTCCTAAACGGAGTTGAATCCCATGCAGTTTCTGGTCCTTTGAGCAAGAGTTGTTTTCTGCTAAGAAGAGTCACTATTGCGCTGCCATTGCCATACACAGTGCAAATAGCACTCGCGTCTGTTCCCAGCAAGTACAGTGTATTGGACTGAAGAGAAGCTACTGTTCTTGTCAGTTTCCTAAGCAGAGTTGAACTAGATATGCCCCGTGTGTGTAGGAAGCACAGTTCTTTTGTTCTGAGCAAGCTCAATGTTCTGGCCCTATAGGAAACACAGGAGAGTAGAAGAGTGCTGTTTTCTCAAAAGCAGAGTGTGTTTCTTGCAAGGCGAGCTAGCGTTTGTTTCCCAGTCATAAACGGAGTTGAATCCCATGCAGTTTCTGCTCCTACTAGGAACTGTTGTTTTCTGCTAAGAAGAGTCACTATTGCGCTCCCATTGCCATACACAGTGCAAATAGCACTCGCGTCTGTTCCCAGCAAGTACAGTGTATTGGACTGAAGAGAAGCTACTGTTCTTGTCAGTTTCCTAAGCAGAGTTGAACTAGATATGCCCCGTGTGTGTAGGAAGCACAGTTCTTTTGTTCTGAGCAAGCTCACTGTTCTGGCCCTATAGGAAACACAGAAGAGTAGAAGAGTGCTGTTTTCTCAAAAGCAGAGTGTGTTTCTTGCAAGGCGAGCTAGCGTTTGTTTCCCAGTCCTAAACGGAGTTGAATCCCATGCAGTTTCTGGTCCTACGAGCAAGAGTTGTTTTCTGCTAAGAAGAGTCACTATTGCGCTCCCATTGCCATACACAGTGCAAATAACACTCGCGTCTGTTCCCAGCAAGTACAGTGTATTGGACTGAAGAGAAGCTACTGTTCTTGTCAGTTTCCTAAGCAGAGTTGAACTAGATATGCCCCGTGTGTGTAGGAAGCACAGTTCTTTTGTTCTGAGCAAGCTCAATGTTCTGGCCCTATAGGAAACACAGGAGAGTAGAAGATTGCTGTTTTCTCAAAAGCAGATTGTGTTTCTTGCAAGGCGAGCTAGCGTTTGTTTCCCAGTCCTAAACGGAGTTGAATCCCATGCAGTTTCTCCTCCTACTAGCAAGAGTTGTTTTCTCCAAAGAAGAGTCACTATTGTGCTCCCATTGCCATACACAGTGCAAATAGCACTCGCGTCTGTTCCCAGCAAGTACAGTGTATTGGACTGAAGAGAAGCTACTGTTCTTGTCAGTTTCCTAAGCAGAGTTGAACTAGATATGCCCCGTGTGTGTAGGAAGCACAGTTCTTTTGTTCTGAGCAAGCTCACTGTTCTGGCCCTATAGGAAACACAGGAGAGTAGAAGAGTGCTGTTTTCTCAAAAGCAGAGTGTGTTTCTTGCAAGGCGAGCTAGCGTTTGTTTCCCAGTCCTAAACGGAGTTGAATCCCATGCAGTTTCTGGTCCTACGAGCAAGAGTTGTTTTCTGCTAAGAAGAGTCACTATTGCGCTCCCATTGCCATACACAGTGCAAATAACACTCGCGTCTGTTCCCAGCAAGTACAGTGTATTGGACTGAAGAGAAGCTACTGTTCTTGTCAGTTTCCTAAGCAGAGTTGAACTAGATATGCCCCGTGTGTGTAGGAAGCACAGTTCTTTTGTTCTGAGCAAGCTCAATGTTCTGGCCCTATAGGAAACACAGGAGAGTAGAAGAGTGCTGTTTTCTCAAAAGCAGAGTGTGTTTCTTGCAAGGCGAGATAGCGTTTGTTTCCCAGTCCTAAACGGAGTTGAATCCCATGCAGTTTCTGCTCCTACTAGCAAGAGTTGTTTTCTCCAAAGAAGAGTCACTATTGCGCTGCCATTGCCATACACAGTGCAAATAGCACTCGCGTCTGTTCCCAGCAAGTACAGTGTATTGGACTGAAGAGAAGCTACTGTTCTTGTCAGTTTCCTAAGCAGAGTTGAACTAGATATGCCCCGTGTGTGTAGGAAGCACAGTTCTTTTGTTCTGAGCAAGCTCACTGTTCTGGCCCTAAAGGAAACACAGGAGAGTAGAAGAGTGCTGTTTTCTCAAAAGCAGAGTGTGTTTCTTGCAAGGCGAGCTAGCGTTTGTTTCCCAGTCCTAAACGGAGTTGAATCCCATGCAGTTTCTGGACCTACGAGCAAGAGTTGTTTTCTGCTAAGAAGAGTCACTATTGCGCTCCCATTGCCATACACAGTGCAAATAGCACTCGCATCTGTTTCCAGCAAGTACAGTGTATTGGACTAAAGAGAAGCTACTGTTCTTGTCAGTTTCCTAAGCAGAGTTGAACCAGATATGCCCCGTGTGTAGGAAGCAGAGTTCTTTTGTTCTGAGCAAGCTCAATGTTCTGGCCCTAAAGGAAACACAGGAGAGTAGAAGAGTGCTGTTTTCTCAAAAGCAGAGTGTGTTTCTTGCAAGGCGAGCTAGCGTTTGTTTCCCAGTCCTAAACGGAGTTGAATCCCATGCAGTTTCTGGTCCTACGAGCAAGAGTTGTTTTCTGCTAAGAAGTGTCACTATTGCGCTGCCATTGCCATACACAGTGCAAACAGCACTCGCGTCTGTTCCCAGCAAGTACAGTGTATTGGACTGAATAGAAGCTACTGTTCCTGTCAGTTTCCTAAGCAGAGTTGAACTAGATATGCCCCGTGTGTGTAGGAAGCACAGTTCTTTTGTTCTGAGCAAGCTCACTGTTCTGGCCCTATAGGAAACACAGGAGAGTAGAAGAGTGCTGTTTTCTCAAAAGCAGAGTGTGTTTCTTGCAAGGCGATCTAGCGTTTGTTTCCCAGTCCTAAACGGAGTTGAATCCCATGCAGTTTCTGGTCCTACGAGCAAGAGTTGTTTTCTGCTAAGAAGAGTCACTATTGCGCTGCCATTGCCATACACAGTGCAAATAGCACTCGCGTCTGTTCCCAGCAAGTACAGTGTATTGGACTGAAGAGAAGCTACTGTTCTTGTCAGTTTCCTAAGCAGAGTTGAACTAGATATGCCCCGTGTGTGTAGGAAGCACAGTTCTTTTGTTCTGAGCAAGCTCAATGTTCTGGCCCTATAGGAAACACAGGAGAGTAGAAGAGTGCTGTTTTCTCAAAAGCAGAGTGTGTTTCTTGCAAGGCGAGCTAGCGTTTGTTTCCCAGTCCTAAACGGAGTTGAATCCCATGCAGTTTCTGCTCCTACGAGCAAGAGTTGTTTTCTGCAAAGAAGAGTCACTATTGTGCTCCCATTGCCATACACAGTGCAAATAGCACTCGCGTCTGTTCCCAGCAAGTACAGTGTATTGGACTGAAGAGAAGCTACTGTTCTTGTCAGTTTTCTAAGCAGAGTTGAACTAGATATGCCCCGTGTGTGTAGGAAGCACAGTTCTTTTGTTCTGAGCAAGCTCACTGTTCTGGACCTATAGGAAACACAGGAGAGTAGAAGAGTGCTGTTTTCTCAAAAGCAGAGTGTGTTTCTTGCAAGGCGAGCTAGCGTTTGTTTCCCAGTCCTAAACGGAGTTGAATCCCATGCAGTTTCTGGTCCTACGAGCAAGAGTTGTTTTCTGCTAAGAAGAGTCACTATTGCGCTCCCATTGCCATACACAGTGCAAATAGCACTCGCGTCTGTTCCCAGCAAGTACAGTGTATTGGACTGAAGAGAAGCTACTGTTCTTGTCAGTTTCCTAAGCAGAGTTGAACTAGATATGCCCCGTGTGTGTAGGAAGCACAGTTCTTTTGTTCTGAGCAAGCTCACTGTTCTGGCCCTATAGGAAACACAGGAGAGTAGAAGAGTGCTGTTTTCTCAAAAGCAGAGTGTGTTTCTTGCAAGGCGAGCTAGCGTTTGTTTCCCAGTCCTAAACGGAGTTGAATCCCATGCAGTTTCTGGTCCTACGAGCAAGAGTTGTTTTCTGCTAAGAAGAGTCACTATTGTGCTCCCATTGCCATACACAGTGCAGATAGCACTCGCGTCTGTTCCCAGCAAGTACAGTGTATTGGACTGAAGAGAAGCTACTGTTCTTGTCAGTTTCCTAAGCAGAGTTGAACTAGATATGCCCCGTGTGTGTAGGAAGCACAGTTCTTTTGTTCTGAGCAAGCTCACTGTTCTGGCCCTATAGGAAACACAGAAGAGTAGAAGAGTGCTGTTTTCTCAAAAGCAGAGTGTGTTTCTTGCAAGGCGAGCTAGCGTTTGTTTCCCAGTCCTAAACGGAGTTGAATCCCATGCAGTTTCTGGTCCTACGAGCAAGAGTTGTTTTCTGCTAAGAAGAGTCACTATTGCGCTCCCATTGCCATACACAGTGCAAATAACACTCGCGTCTGTTCCCAGCAAGTACAGTGTATTGGACTGAAGAGAAGCTACTGTTCTTGTCAGTTTCCTAAGCAGAGTTGAACTAGATATGCCCCGTGTGTGTAGGAAGCACAGTTCTTTTGTTCTGAGCAAGCTCAATGTTCTGGCCCTATAGGAAACACAGGAGAGTAGAAGATTGCTGTTTTCTCAAAAGCAGATTGTGTTTCTTGCAAGGCGAGCTAGCGTTTGTTTCCCAGTCCTAAACGGAGTTGAATCCCATGCAGTTTCTCCTCCTACTAGCAAGAGTTGTTTTCTCCAAAGAAGAGTCACTATTGTGCTCCCATTGCCATACACAGTGCAAATAGCACTCGCGTCTGTTCCCAGCAAGTACAGTGTATTGGACTGAAGAGAAGCTACTGTTCTTGTCAGTTTCCTAAGCAGAGTTGAACTAGATATGCCCCGTGTGTGTAGGAAGCACAGTTCTTTTGTTCTGAGCAAGCTCACTGTTCTGGCCCTATAGGAAACACAGGAGAGTAGAAGAGTGCTGTTTTCTCAAAAGCAGAGTGTGTTTCTTGCAAGGCGAGCTAGCGTTTGTTTCCCAGTCCTAAACGGAGTTGAATCCCATGCAGTTTCTGGTCCTACGAGCAAGAGTTGTTTTCTGCTAAGAAGAGTCACTATTGCGCTCCCATTGCCATACACAGTGCAAATAACACTCGCGTCTGTTCCCAGCAAGTACAGTGTATTGGACTGAAGAGAAGCTACTGTTCTTGTCAGTTTCCTAAGCAGAGTTGAACTAGATATGCCCCGTGTGTGTAGGAAGCACAGTTCTTTTGTTCTGAGCAAGCTCAATGTTCTGGCCCTATAGGAAACACAGGAGAGTAGAAGAGTGCTGTTTTCTCAAAAGCAGAGTGTGTTTCTTGCAAGGCGAGATAGCGTTTGTTTCCCAGTCCTAAACGGAGTTGAATCCCATGCAGTTTCTGCTCCTACTAGCAAGAGTTGTTTTCTCCAAAGAAGAGTCACTATTGCGCTGCCATTGCCATACACAGTGCAAATAGCACTCGCGTCTGTTCCCAGCAAGTACAGTGTATTGGACTGAAGAGAAGCTACTGTTCTTGTCAGTTTCCTAAGCAGAGTTGAACTAGATATGCCCCGTGTGTGTAGGAAGCACAGTTCTTTTGTTCTGAGCAAGCTCACTGTTCTGGCCCTAAAGGAAACACAGGAGAGTAGAAGAGTGCTGTTTTCTCAAAAGCAGAGTGTGTTTCTTGCAAGGCGAGCTAGCGTTTGTTTCCCAGTCCTAAACGGAGTTGAATCCCATGCAGTTTCTGGACCTACGAGCAAGAGTTGTTTTCTGCTAAGAAGAGTCACTATTGCGCTCCCATTGCCATACACAGTGCAAATAGCACTCGCATCTGTTTCCAGCAAGTACAGTGTATTGGACTAAAGAGAAGCTACTGTTCTTGTCAGTTTCCTAAGCAGAGTTGAACCAGATATGCCCCGTGTGTAGGAAGCAGAGTTCTTTTGTTCTGAGCAAGCTCAATGTTCTGGCCCTAAAGGAAACACAGGAGAGTAGAAGAGTGCTGTTTTCTCAAAAGCAGAGTGTGTTTCTTGCAAGGCGAGCTAGCGTTTGTTTCCCAGTCCTAAACGGAGTTGAATCCCATGCAGTTTCTGGTCCTACGAGCAAGAGTTGTTTTCTGCTAAGAAGTGTCACTATTGCGCTGCCATTGCCATACACAGTGCAAACAGCACTCGCGTCTGTTCCCAGCAAGTACAGTGTATTGGACTGAATAGAAGCTACTGTTCCTGTCAGTTTCCTAAGCAGAGTTGAACTAGATATGCCCCGTGTGTGTAGGAAGCACAGTTCTTTTGTTCTGAGCAAGCTCACTGTTCTGGCCCTATAGGAAACACAGGAGAGTAGAAGAGTGCTGTTTTCTCAAAAGCAGAGTGTGTTTCTTGCAAGGCGAGCTAGCGTTTGTTTCCCAGTCCTAAACGGAGTTGAATCCCATGCAGTTTCTGGTCCTACGAGCAAGAGTTGTTTTCTGCTAAGAAGAGTCACTATTGCGCTGCCATTGCCATACACAGTGCAAATAGCACTCGCGTCTGTTCCCAGCAAGTACAGTGTATTGGACTGAAGAGAAGCTACTGTTCTTGTCAGTTTCCTAAGCAGAGTTGAACTAGATATGCCCCGTGTGTGTAGGAAGCACAGTTCTTTTGTTCTGAGCAAGCTCAATGTTCTGGCCCTATAGGAAACACAGGAGAGTAGAAGAGTGCTGTTTTCTCAAAAGCAGAGTGTGTTTCTTGCAAGGCGAGCTAGCGTTTGTTTCCCAGTCCTAAACGGAGTTGAATCCCATGCAGTTTCTGCTCCTACGAGCAAGAGTTGTTTTCTGCAAAGAAGAGTCACTATTGTGCTCCCATTGCCATACACAGTGCAAATAGCACTCGCGTCTGTTCCCAGCAAGTACAGTGTATTGGACTGAAGAGAAGCTACTGTTCTTGTCAGTTTTCTAAGCAGAGTTGAACTAGATATGCCCCGTGTGTGTAGGAAGCACAGTTCTTTTGTTCTGAGCAAGCTCACTGTTCTGGACCTATAGGAAACACAGGAGAGTAGAAGAGTGCTGTTTTCTCAAAAGCAGAGTGTGTTTCTTGCAAGGCGAGCTAGCGTTTGTTTCCCAGTCCTAAACGGAGTTGAATCCCATGCAGTTTCTGGTCCTACGAGCAAGAGTTGTTTTCTGCTAAGAAGAGTCACTATTGCGCTCCCATTGCCATACACAGTGCAAATAGCACTCGCGTCTGTTCCCAGCAAGTACAGTGTATTGGACTGAAGAGAAGCTACTGTTCTTGTCAGTTTCCTAAGCAGAGTTGAACTAGATATGCCCCGTGTGTGTAGGAAGCACAGTTCTTTTGTTCTGAGCAAGCTCACTGTTCTGGCCCTATAGGAAACACAGGAGAGTAGAAGAGTGCTGTTTTCTCAAAAGCAGAGTGTGTTTCTTGCAAGGCGAGCTAGCGTTTGTTTCCCAGTCCTAAACGGAGTTGAATCCCATGCAGTTTCTGGTCCTACGAGCAAGAGTTGTTTTCTGCTAAGAAGAGTCACTATTGCGCTCCCATTGCCATACACAGTGCAAATAGCACTCGCGTCTGTTCCCAGCAAGTACAGTGTATTGGACTGAAGAGAAGCTACTGTTCTTGTCAGTTTCCTAAGCAGAGTTGAACTAGATATGCCCCGTGTGTGTAGGAAGCACAGTTCTTTTGTTCTGAGCAAGCTCACTGTTCTGGCCCTATAGGAAACACAGGAGAGTAGAAGAGTGCTGTTTTCTCAAAAGCAGAGTGTGTTTCTTGCAAGGCGAGCTAGCGTTTGTTTCGCAGTCCTAAACGGAGTTGAATCCCATGCAGTTTCTGCTCCTACTAGCAAGAGTTGTTTTCTCCAAAGAAGAGTCACTATTGCGCTGCCATTGCCATACACAGTGCAAATAGCACTCGCGTCTGTTCCCAGCAAGTACAGTGTATTGGACTGAAGAGAAGCTACTGTTCTTGTCAGTTTCCTAAGCAGAGTTGAACTAGATATGCCCCGTGTGTGTAGGAAGCACAGTTCTTTTGTTCTGAGCAAGCTCACTGTTCTGGCCCTATAGGAAACACAGGAGAGTAGAAGAGTGCTGTTTTCTCAAAAGCAGAGTGTGTTTCTTGCAAGGCGAGCTAGCGTTTGTTTCCCAGTCCTAAAAGGAGTTGAATCCCATGCAGTTTCTGGTCCTACGAGCAAGAGTTGTTTTCTGCTAAGAAGAGTCACTATTGCGCTCCCATTGCCATACACAGTGCAAATAGCACTGGCGTCTGTTCCCAGCAAGTACAGTGTATTGGACTGAAGAGAAGCTACTGTTCATGTCAGTTTCCTAAGAAGAGTTGAACCAGATATGCCCCGTGTGTGTAGGAAGCAGAGTTCTTTTGTTCTCAGCAAGCTCAATGTTCTGGCCCTAAAGGAAACACAGGAGAGTAGAAGAGTGCTGTTTTCTCAAAAGCAGAGTGTGTTTCTTGCAAGGCGAGCTAGCGTTTGTTTCCCAGTCCTAAACGGAGTTGAATCCCATGCAGTTTCTGGTCCTACGAGCAAGAGTTGTTTTCTGCTAAGAAGAGTCACTATTGCGCTGCCATTGCCATACACAGTGCAAATAGCACTCGCGTCTGTTCCCAGCAAGTACAGTGTATTGGACTGAAGAGAAGCTACTGTTCTTGTCAGTTTCCTAAGCAGAGTTGAACTAGATATGCCCCGTGTGTAGGAATCACACTTCTTTTGTTCTGAGCAAGCTCAATGTTCTGGCCCTATAGGAAACACAGGAGAGTAGAAGAGTGCTGTTTTCTCAAAAGCAGAGTGTGTTTCTTGCAAGGCGAGCTAGCGTTTGTTTCCCAGTCCTAAACGGAGTTGAATCCCATGCAGTTTCTGCTCCTACTAGCAAGAGTTGTTTTCTGCAAAGAAGAGTCACTATT
This sequence comes from Peromyscus eremicus, assembly GCF_949786415.1. NCBI lineage: Eukaryota > Metazoa > Chordata > Mammalia > Rodentia > Cricetidae > Peromyscus > Peromyscus eremicus. The sequence goes on along the minus strand of NW_026735498.1, from coordinate 110,563 downwards.
GCGCTCCCATTGACATACACAGTGCAAATAACACTCGCGTCTGTTCCCAGCAAGTACAGTGTATTGCACTGAAGAGAAGCTACTGTTCTTGTCAGTTTCCTAAGCAGAGTTGAACTAGATATGCCCCGTGTGTGTAGGAAGCACAGTTCTTTTGTTCTGAGCAAGCTCACTGTTCTGGCCCTATAGGAAACACAGGAGAGTAGAAGAGTGCTGTTTTCTCAAAAGCAGAGTGTGTTTCTTGCAAGGCGAGCTAGCGTTTGTTTCCCAGTCCTAAACGGAGTTGAATCCCATGCAGTTTCTGCTCCTACTAGCAAGAGTTGTTTTCTGCTAAGAAGAGTCACTATTGCGCTGCCATTGCCATACACAGTGCAAATAGCACTCGCGTCTGTTCCCAGCAAGTACAGTGTATTGGACTGAAGAGAAGCTACTGTTCTTGTCAGTTTCCTAAGCAGAGTTGAACTAGATATGCCCCGTGTGTGTAGGAAGCACAGTTCTTTTGTTCTGAGCAAGCTCACTGTTCTGGCCCTATAGGAAACACAGGAGAGTAGAAGAGTGCTGTTTTCTCAAAAGCAGAGTGTGTTTCTTGCAAGGCGAGCTAGCGTTTGTTTCCCAGTCCTAAACGGAGTTGAATCCCATGCAGTTTCTGGTCCTACGAGCAAGAGTTGTTTTCTGCTAAGAAGAGTCACTATTGTGCTCCCATTGCCATACACAGTGCAAATAACACTTGCATCTGTTCCCAGCAAGTACAGTGTATTGGACTGAAGAGAACCTACTGTTCTTGTCAGTTTCCTAAGCAGAGTTGAACTAGATATGCCCCGTGTGTGTAGGAAGCACAGTTCTTTTGTTCTGAGCAAGCTCAATGTTCTGGCCCTATAGGAAACACAGGAGAGTAGAAGAGTGCTGTTTTCTCAAAAGCAGAGTGTGTTTCTTGCAAGGCGAGCTAGCGTTTGTTTCCCAGTCCTAAACGGAGTTGAATCCCATGCAGTTTCTGCTCCTACTAGCAAGAGTTGTTTTCTGCTAAGAAGAGTCACTATTGCGCTGCCATTGCCATACACAGTGCAAATAGCACTCGCGTCTGTTCCCAGCAAGTACAGTGTATTGGACTGAAGAGAAGCTACTGTTCTTGTCAGTTTCCTAAGCAGAGTTGAACTAGATATGCCCCGTGTGTGTAGGAAGCACAGTTCTTTTGTTCTGAGCAAGCTCACTGTTCTGGCCCTATAGGAAACACAGGAGAGTAGAAGAGTGTTGTTTTCTCAAAAGCAGAGTGTGTTTCTTGCAAGGCGAGCTAGCGTTTGTTTCCCAGTCCTAAACGGAGTTGAATCCCATGCAGTTTCTGGTCCTACGAGCAAGAGTTGTTTTCTGCTAAGAAGAGTCACTATTGCGCTCCCATTGCCATACACAGTGCAAATAGCACTGGCGTCTGTTCCCAGCAAGTACAGTGTATTGGACTGAAGAGAAGCTACTGTTCTTGTCAGTTTCCTAAGCAGAGTTGAACTAGATATGCCCCGTGTGTGTAGGAAGCAGAGTTCCTTTGTTCTGAGCAAGCTCACTGTTCTGGTCCTATAGGAAACACAGGAGAGTAGAAGACTGCTGTTTTCTCAAAAGCAGAGTGTGTTTCTTGCAAGGCGAGCTAGCGTTTGTTTCCCAGTCCTAAACGGAGTTGAATCCCATGCAGTTTCTGGTCCTACGAGCAAGAGTTGTTTTCTGCTAAGAAGAGTCACTATTGCGCTGCCATTGCCATACACAGTGCAAATAGCACTCGCGTCTGTTCCCAGCAAGTACAGTGTATTGGACTGAAGAGAAGCTACTGTTCTTGTCAGTTTCCTAAGCAGAGTTGAACTAGATATGCCCCGTGTGTGTAGGAAGCACAGTTCTTTTGTTCTGAGCAAGCTCAATGTTCTGGCCCTATAGGAAACACAGGAGAGTAGAAGAGTGCTGTTTTCTCAAAAGCGGAGTGTGTTTCTTGCAAGGCGAGCTAGCGTTTGTTTCCCAGTCCTAAACGGAGTTGAATCCCATGCAGTTTCTGCTCCTACGAGCAAGAGTTGTTTTCTGCTAAGAAGAGTCACTATTGCGCTCCCTTTGCCATACACAGTGCAAATAGCACTCGCGTCTGTTCCCAGCAAGTACAGTGTATTGGACTGAAGAGAAGCTACTGTTCTTGTCAGTTTCCTAAGCAGAGTTGAACTAGATATGCCCCGTGTGTGTAGGAATCACACTTCTTTTGTTCTGAGCAAGCTCAATGTTCTGGCCCTATAGGAAACACAGGAGAGTAGAAGAGTGCTGTTTTCTCAAAAGCAGAGTGTGTTTCTTGCAAGGCGAGCTAGCGTTTGTTTCCCAGTCCTAAACGGAGTTGAATCCCATGCAGTTTCTGCTCCTACTAGTAAGAGTTGTTTTCCGCTAAGAAGTGTCACTATTGCGCTCCCATTGCCATACACAGTGCAAATAGCACTCGCGTCTGTTCCCAGCAAGTACAGTGTATTGGACTGAAGAGAAGCTACTGTTCTTGTCAGTTTCCTAAGCAGAGTTGAACTAGATATGCCCCGTGTGTGTAGGAAGCAGAGTTCTTTTGTTCTGAGCAAGCTCAATGTTCTGGCCCTAAAGGAAACACAGGAGAGTAGAAGAGTGCTGTTTTATCAAAAGCAGAGTGTGTTTCTTGCAAGGCGAGATAGCGTTTGTTTCCCAGTCCTAAACGGAGTTGAATCCCATGCAGTTTCTGGTCCTCCGAGCCAGAGTTGTTTTCTGCTAAGAAGAGTCACTATTGTGCTCCCATTGCCATACACAGTGCAAATAGCACTCGCGTTTGTTCCCAGCAAGTACAGTGTATTGGACTGAAGAGAAGCTACTGTTCTTGTCAGTTTTCTAAGCTGAGTTGAACTAGATATGCCCCGTGTGTGTAGGAAGCACAGTTCTTTTGTTCTGAGCAAGCTCACTGTTCTGGTCCTATAGGAAACACAGGAGAGTAGAAGAGTGCTGTTTTCTCAAAAGCAGAGTGTGTTTCTTGCAAGGCGAGCTAGCGTTTGTTTCCCAGTCCTAAAGGGAGTTGAATCCCATGCCGTTTCTGCTCCTACTAGGAACTATTGTTTTCTGCTAAGAAGAGTCACTATTGCGCTCCCATTGCCATACACAGTGCAAATAGCACTCGCGTCTGTTCCCAGCAAGTACAGTGTATTGGACTGAAGAGAAGCTACTGTTCTTGTCAGTTTCCTAAGCAGAGTTGAACTAGATATGCCCCGTGTGTGTAGGAAGCACAGTTCTTTTGTTCTGAGCAAGCTCAATGTTCTGGCCCTATAGGAAACACAGGAGAGTAGAAGAGTGCTGTTTTCTCAAAAGCAGAGTGTGTTTCTTGCAAGGCGAGCTAGCGTTTGTTTCCCAGTCCTAAACAGAGTTGAATCCCATGCAGTTTCTGGTCCTACGAGCAAGAGTTGTTTTCTGCTAAGAAGAGTCACTATTGCGCTCCCATTGCCATACACAGTGCAAATAGCACTGGCGTCTGTTCCCAGCAAGTACAGTGTATTGGACTGAAGAGAAGCTACTGTTCTTGTCAGTTTCCTAAGCAGAGTTGAACCAGATATGCCCCGTGTGTGTAGGAAGCAGAGTTCTTTTGTTCTCAGCAAGCTCAATGTTCTGGCCCTAAAGGAAACACAGGAGAGTAGAAGAGTGCTGTTTTCTCAAAAGCAGAGTGTGTTTCTTGCAAGGCGAGCTAGCGTTTGTTTCCCAGTCCTAAACGGAGTTGAATCCCATGCAGTTTCTGGTCCTACGAGCAAGAGTTGTTTTCTGCTAAGAAGAGTCACTATTGCGCTCCCATTGCCATATACAGTGCAAATAGCACTCGCGTCTGTTCCCAGCAAGTACAGTGTATTGGACTGAAGAGAAGCTACTGTTCTTGTCAGTTTCCTAAGCAGAGTTGAACTAGATATGCCCCGTGTGTGTAGGAATCACACTTCTTTTGTTCTGAGCAAGCTCAATGTTCTGGCCCTATAGGAAACACAGGAGAGTAGAAGAGTGCTGTTTTCTCAAAAGCAGAGTGTGTTTCTTGCAAGGCGAGCTAGCGTTTGTTTCCCAGTCCTAAACGGAGTTGAATCCCATGCAGTTTCTGCTCCTACTAGCAAGAGTTGTTTTCTGCAAAGAAGAGTCACTATTGCGCTCCCATTGACATACACAGTGCAAATAACACTCGCGTCTGTTCCCAGCAAGTACAGTGTATTGCACTGAAGAGAAGCTACTGTTCTTGTCAGTTTCCTAAGCAGAGTTGAACTAGATATGCCCCGTGTGTGTAGGAAGCACAGTTCTTTTGTTCTGAGCAAGCTCACTGTTCTGGCCCTATAGGAAACACAGGAGAGTAGAAGAGTGCTGTTTTCTCAAAAGCAGAGTGTGTTTCTTGCAAGGCGAGCTAGCGTTTGTTTCCAAGTCCTAAACGGAGTTGAATCCCATGCAGTTTCTGGTCCTATGAGCAAGAGTTGTTTTCTGCTAAGAAAGTCACTATTGCGCTCCCATTGCCATACACAGTGCAAATAGCACTCGCGTCTGTTCCCAGCAAGTACAGTGTATTGGACTGAAGAGAAGCATCTGTTCTTGTCAGTTTCCTAAGCAGAGTTGAACTAGATATGCCCCGTGTGTGTAGGAAGCACAGTTCTTTTCTTCTGAGCAAGCTCACTGTTCTGGCCCTATAGGAAACACAGGAGAGTAGAAGAGTGCTGTTTTCTCAAAAGCAGAGTGTGCTTCTTGCAAGGCGAGCTAGCGTTTGTTTCCCAGTCCTAAACGGAGTTGAATCCCATGCAGTTTCTGGTCCTACGAGCAAGAGTTGTTTTCTGCTAAGAAGAGTCACTATTGCGCTCCCATTGCCATACACAGTGCAAATAGCACTCGCGTCTGTTCCCAGCAAGTACAGTGTATTGGACTGAAGAGAAGCTACTGTTCTTGTCAGTTTCCTAAGCAGAGTTGAACTAGATATGCCCCGTGTGTGTAGGAAGCACAGTTCTTTTGTTCTGAGCAAGCTCACTGTTCTGGCCCTATAGGAAACACAGGAGAGTAGAAGAGTGCTGTTTTCTCAAAAGCAGAGTGTGTTTCTTGCAAGGCGAGCTAGCGTTTGTTTCCCAGTCCTAAACGGAGTTGAATCCCATGCAGTTTCTGGTCCTACGAGCAAGAGTTGTTTTCTGCTAAGAAGAGTCACTATTGCGCTCCCATTGCCATACACAGTGCAAATAGCACTAGCATCTGTTCCCAGCAAGTACAGTGTATTGGACTGAAGAGAAGCTACTGTTCTTGTCAGTTTCCTAAGCAGAGTTGAACTAGATATGCCCCGTGTGTGTAGTAATCACAGTTCTTTTGTTCTGAGCAAGCTCAATGTTCTGGCCCTATAGGAAACACAGGAGAGTAGAAGAGTGCTGTTTTCTCAAAAGCAGAGTGTGTTTCTTGCAAGGCGAGCTAGCGTTTGTTTCCCAGTCCTAAACGGAGTTGAATCCCATGCAGTTTCTGGTCCTACGAGCAAGAGTTGTTTTCTGCTAAGAAGAGTCACTATTGCGCTGCCATTGCCATACACAGTGCAAATAGCACTCGCGTCTGTTCCCAGCAAGTACAGTGTATTGGACTGAAGAGAAGCTACTGTTCTTGTCAGTTTCCTAAGCAGAGTTGAACTAGATATGCCCCGTGTGTGTAGGAAGCACAGTTCTTTTGTTCTGAGCAAGCTCAATGTTCTGGCCCTATAGGAAACACAGGAGAGTAGAAGAGTGCTGTTTTCTCAAAAGCAGAGTGTGTTTCTTGCAAGGCGAGCTAGCGTTTGTTTCCCAGTCCTAAACAGAGTTGAATCCCATGCAGTTTCTGCTCCTACTAGGAACTGTTGTTTTCTGCTAAGAAGAGTCACTATTGCGCTCCCATTGCCATACACAGTGCAAATAGCACTCGCGTCTGTTCCCAGCAAGTACAGTGTATTGGACTGAAGAGAAGCTACTGTTCTTGTCAGTTTCCTAAGCAGAGTTGAACTAGATATGCCCCGTGTGTGTAGGAAGCACAGTTCTTTTGTTCTGAGCAAGCTCACTGTTCTGGTCCTCTAGGAAACACAGGAGAGTGGAAGAGTGCTGTTTTCTCAAAAGCAGAGTGTGTTTCTTGCAAGGCGAGCTAGCATTTGTTTCCCAGTCCTAAACGGAGTTGAATCCCATGCAGTTTCTGGTCCTACGAGCAAGAGTTGTTTTCTGCTAAGAAGAGTCACTATTGCGCTCCCATTGCCATACACAGTGCAGATAGCACTCGCGTCTGTTCCCAGCAAGTACAGTGTATTGGACTGAAGAGAAGCTACTGTTCTTGTCAGTTTCCTAAGCAGAGTTGAACTAGATATGCCCCGTGTGTGTAGGAAGCACAGTTCTTTTGTTCTGAGCAAGCTCAATGTTCTGGCCCTATAGGAAACACAGGAGAGTAGAAGAGTGCTGTTTTCTCAAAAGCAGAGTGTGTTTCTTGCAAGGCGAGCTAGCGTTTGTTTCCCAGTCCTAAACGGAGTTGAATCCCATGCAGTTTCTGGTCCTACGAGCAAGAGTTGTTTTCTGCTAAGAAGAGTCACTATTGCGCTCCCATTGCCATACACAGTGCAAATAGCACTCGCGTCTGTTCCCAGCAAGTACAGTGTATTGGACTGAAGAGAAGCTACTGTTCTTGTCAGTTTCCTAAGCAGAGTTGAACTAGATATGCCCCGTGTGTGTAGGAAGCACAGTTCTTTTGTTCTGAGCAAGCTCACTGTTCTGGCCCTAAAGGAAACACAGGAGAGTAGAAGAGTGCTGTTTTCTCAAAAGCAGAGTGTGTTTCTTGCAAGGCGAGCTAGCGTTTGTTTCCCAGTCCTAAACGGAGTTGAATCCCATGCAGTTTCTGGACCTACGAGCAAGAGTTGTTTTCTGCTAAGAAGAGTCACTATTGCGCTCCCATTGCCATACACAGTGCGAATAGCACTCGCGTCTTTTCCCAGCAAGTACAGTGTATTGGACTAAAGAGAAGCTACTGTTCTTGTCAGTTTCCTAAGCAGAGTTGAACCAGATATGCCCCGTGTGTGTAGGAAGCAGAGTTCTTTTGTTCTGAGCAAGCTCAATGTTCTGGCCCTAAAGGAAACACAGGAGAGTAGAAGAGTGCTGTTTTCTCAAAAGCAGAGTGTGTTTCTTGCAAGGCGAGCTAGCGTTTGTTTCCCAGTCCTAAACGGAGTTGAATCCCATGCAGTTTCTGGTCCTACGAGCAAGAGTTGTTTTCTGCTAAGAAGTGTCACTATTGCGCTGCCATTGCCATACACAGTGCAAACAGCACTCGCGTCTGTTCCCAGCAAGTACAGTGTATTGGACTGAATAGAAGCTACTGTTCCTGTCAGTTTCCTAAGCAGAGTTGAACTAGATATGCCCCGTGTGTGTAGGAAGCACAGTTCTTTTGTTCTGAGCAAGCTCACTGTTCTGGCCCTATAGGAAACACAGGAGAGTAGAAGAGTGCTGTTTTCTCAAAAGCAGAGTGTGTTTCTTGCAAGGCGAGCTAGCGTTTGTTTCCCAGTCCTAAACGGAGTTGAATCCCATGCAGTTTCTGGTCCTATGAGCAAGAGTTGTTTTCTGCTAAGAAGAGTCACTATTGCGCTGCCATTGCCATACACAGTGCAAATAGCACTCGCGTCTGTTCCCAGCAAGTACAGTGTATTGGACTGAAGAGAAGCTACTGTTCTTGTCAGTTTCCTAAGCAGAGTTGAACTAGATATGCCCCGTGTGTGTAGGAAGCACAGTTCTTTTGTTCTGAGCAAGCTCAATGTTCTGGCCCTATAGGAAACACAGGAGAGTAGAAGAGTGCTGTTTTCTCAAAAGCAGAGTGTGTTTCTTGCAAGGCGAGCTAGCGTTTGTTTCCCAGTCCTAAACGGAGTTGAATCCCATGCAGTTTCTGGTCCTACGAGCAAGAGTTGTTTTCTGCTAAGAAGAGTCACTATTGCGCTCCCATTGCCATACACAGTGCAAATAGCACTCGCGTCTGTTCCCAGCAAGTACAGTGTATTGGACTGAAGAGAAGCTACTGTTCTTGTCAGTTTCCTAAGCAGAGTTGAACTAGATATGCCCCGTGTGTGTAGGAAGCACAGTTCTTTTGTTCTGAGCAAGCTCACTGTTCTGGCCCTATAGGAAACACAGGAGAGTAGAAGAGTGCTGTTTTCTCAAAAGCAGAGTGTGTTTCTTGCAAGGCGAGCTAGCGTTTGTTTCCCAGTCCTAAACGGAGTTGAATCCCATGCAGTTTCTGGTCCTACGAGCAAGAGTTGTTTTCTGCTAAGAAGAGTCACTATTGCGCTCCCATTGCCATACACAGTGCAAATAGCACTCGCGTCTGTTCCCAGCAAGTACAGTGTATTGGACTGAAGAGAAGCTACTGTTCTTGTCAGTTTCCTAAGCAGAGTTGAACTAGATATGCCCCGTGTGTGTAGGAAGCACAGTTCTTTTGTTCTGAGCAAGCTCACTGTTCTGGCCCTATAGGAAACACAGGAGAGTAGAAGAGTGCTGTTTTCTCAAAAGCAGAGTGTGTTTCTTGCAAGGCGAGCTAGCGTTTGTTTCCCAGTCCTAAAAGGAGTTGAATCCCATGCAGTTTCTGCTCCTACTAGCAAGAGTTGTTTTCTCCAAAGAAGAGTCACTATTGCGCTGCCATTGCCATACACAGTGCAAATAGCACTCGCGTCTGTTCCCAGCAAGTACAGTGTATTGGACTGAAGAGAAGCTACTGTTCTTGTCAGTTTCCTAAGCAGAGTTGAACTAGATATGCCCCGTGTGTGTAGGAAGCACAGTTCTTTTGTTCTCAGCAAGCTCAATGTTCTGGCCCTAAAGGAAACACAGGAGAGTAGAAGAGTGCTGTTTTCTCAAAAGCAGAGTGTGTTTCTTGCAAGGCGAGCTAGCGTTTGTTTCCCAGTCCTAAACGGAGTTGAATCCCATGCAGTTTCTGGTCCTACGAGCAAGAGTTGTTTTCTGCTAAGAAGAGTCACTATTGCGCTCCCATTGCCATACACAGTGCAAATAACACTCGCGTCTGTTCCCAGCAAGTACAGTGTATTGGACTGAAGAGAAGCTACTGTTCTTGTCAGTTTCCTAAGCAGAGTTGAACTAGATATGCCCCGTGTGTGTAGGAATCACACTTCTTTTGTTCTGAGCAAGCTCAATGTTCTGGCCCTATAGGAAACACAGGAGAGTAGAAGAGTGCTGTTTTCTCAAAAGCAGAGTGTGTTTCTTGCAAGGCGAGCTAGCGTTTGTTTCCCAGTCCTAAACGGAGTTGAATCCCATGCAGTTTCTGCTCCTACTAGCAAGAGTTGTTTTCTCCAAAGAAGAGTCACTATTGCGCTCCCATTGACATACACAGTGCAAATAACACTCGCGTCTGTTCCCAGCAAGTACAGTGTATTGCACTGAAGAGAAGCTACTGTTCTTGTCAGTTTCCTAAGCAGAGTTGAACTAGATATGCCCCGTGTGTGTAAGAAGCACAGTTCTTTTGTTCTGAGCAAGCTCACTGTTCTGGCCCTATAGGAAACACAGGAGAGTAGAAGAGTGCTGTTTTCTCAAAAGCAGAGTGTGTTTCTTGCAAGGCGAGCTAGCATTTGTTTCCCAGTCCTAAACGGAGTTGAATCCCATGCAGTTTCTGCTCCTACTAGCAAGAGTTGTATTCTGCTAAGAAGAGTCACTATTGCGCTGCCATTGCCATACACAGTGCAAACAGCACTCGCGTCTATTCCCAGCAAGTACAGTGTATTGGACTGAAGAGAAGCTACTGTTCTTGTCAGTTTCCTAAGCAGAGTTGAACTAGATATGCCCCGTGTGTGTAGGAAGCACAGTTCTTTTGTTCTGAGCAAGCTCACTGTTCTGGCCCTATAGGAAACACAGGAGAGTAGAAGAGTGCTGTTTTCTCAAAAGCAGAGTGTGTTTCTTGCAAGGCGAGCTAGCGTTTGTTTCCCAGTCCTAAACGGAGTTGAATCCCATGCAGTTTCTGGTCCTACGAGCAAGAGTTGTTTTCTGCTAAGAAGAGTCACTATTGCGCTGCCATTGCCATACACAGTGCAAATAGCACTCGCGTCTGTTCCCAGCAAGTACAGTGTATTGGACTGAAGAGAAGCTACTGTTCTTGTCAGTTTCCTAAGCAGAGTTGAACTAGATATGCCCCGTGTGTGTAGGAAGCAGAGTTCTTTTGTTCTGAGCAAGCTCAATGTTCTGGCCCTATAGGAAACACAGGAGAGTAGAAGAGTGCTGTTTTCTCAAAAGCGGAGTGTGTTTCTTGCAAGGCGAGCTAGCGTTTGTTTCCCAGTCCTAAACGGAGTTGAATCCCATGCAGTTTCTGCTCTTACGAGCAAGAGTTGTTTTCTGCTAAGAAGAGTCACTATTGCGCTCCCATTGCCATACACAGTGCAAATAGCACTCGCGTCTGTTCCCAGCAAGTACAGTGTATTGGACTGAAGAGAAGCTACTGTTCTTGTCAGTTTCCTAAGCAGAGTTGAACTAGATATGCCCCGTGTGTGTAGGAATCACACTTCTTTTGTTCTGAGCAAGCTCAATGTTCTGGCCCTATAGGAAACACAGGAGAGTAGAAGAGTGCTGTTTTCTCAAAAGCAGAGTGTGTTTCTTGCAAGGCGAGCTAGCGTTTGTTTCCCAGTCCTAAACGGAGTTGAATCCCATGCAGTTTCTGCTCCTACTAGTAAGAGTTGTTTTCTGCTAAGAAGTGTCACTATTGCGCTCCCATTGCCATACACAGTGCAAATAGCACTCGCGTCTGTTCCCAGCAAGTACAGTGTATTGGACTGAAGAGAAGCTACTGTTCTTGTCAGTTTCCTAAGCAGAGTTGAACTAGATATGCCCCGTGTGTGTAGGAAGCAGAGTTCTTTTGTTCTGAGCAAGCTCAATGTTCTGGCCCTAAAGGAAACACAGGAGAGTAGAAGAGTGCTGTTTTATCAAAAGCAGAGTGTGTTTCTTGCAAGGCGAGATAGCGTTTGTTTCCCAGTCCTAAACGGAGTTGAATCCCATGCAGTTTCTGGTCCTCCGAGCCAGAGTTGTTTTCTGCTAAGAAGAGTCACTATTGTGCTCCCATTGCCATACACAGTGCAAATAGCACTCGCGTTTGTTCCCAGCAAGTACAGTGTATTGGACTGAAGAGAAGCTACTGTTCTTGTCAGTTTTCTAAGCTGAGTTGAACTAGATATGCCCCGTGTGTGTAGGAAGCACAGTTCTTTTGTTCTGAGCAAGCTCACTGTTCTGGTCCTATAGGAAACACAGGAGAGTAGAAGAGTGCTGTTTTCTCAAAAGCAGAGTGTGTTTCTTGCAAGGCGAGCTAGCGTTTGTTTCCCAGTCCTAAAGGGAGTTGAATCCCATGCCGTTTCTGCTCCTACTAGGAACTATTGTTTTCTGCTAAGAAGAGTCACTATTGCGCTCCCATTGCCATACACAGTGCAAATAGCACTCGCGTCTGTTCCCAGCAAGTACAGTGTATTGGACTGAAGAGAAGCTACTGTTCTTGTCAGTTTCCTAAGCAGAGTTGAACTAGATATGCCCCGTGTGTGTAGGAAGCACAGTTCTTTTGTTCTGAGCAAGCTCACTGTTCTGGCCCTATAGGAAACACAGGAGAGTAGAAGAGTGCTGTTTTCTCAAAAGCAGAGTGTGTTTCTTGCAAGGCGAGCTAGCGTTTGTTTCCCAGTCCTAAACGGAGTTGAATCCCATGCAGTTTCTGCTCCTACTAGCAAGAGTTGTTTTCTCCAAAGAAGAGTCACTATTGCGCTGCCATTGCCATACACAGTGCAAATAGCACTCGCGTCTGTTCCCAGCAAGTACAGTGTATTGGACTGAAGAGGAGCTACTGTTCTTGTCAGTTTCCTAAGCAGAGTTGAACTAGATATGCCCCGTGTGTGTAGGAAGCACAGTTCTTTTGTTCTGAGCAAGCTCAATGTTCTGGCCCTATAGGAAACACAGGAGAGTAGAAGAGTGCTGTTTTCTCAAAAGCAGAGTGTGTTTCTTGCAAGGCGAGCTAGCGTTTGTTTCCCAGTCCTAAACAGAGTTGAATCCCATGCAGTTTCTGGTCCTACGAGCAAGAGTTGTTTTCTGCTAAGAAGAGTCACTATTGCGCTCCCATTGCCATGCACAGTGCAAATAGCACTCGCGTCTGTTCCCAGCAAGTACAGTGTATTGGACTGAAGAGAAGCTACTGTTCTTGTCAGTTTCCTAAGCAGAGTTGAACTAGATATGCCCCGTGTGTGTAGGAAGCACAGTTCTTTTGTTCTGAGCAAGCTCAATGTTCTGGCCCTATAGGAAACACAGGAGAGTAGAAGAGTGCTGTTTTCTCAAAAGCAGAGTGTGTTTCTTGCAAGGCGAGCTAGCGTTTGTTTCCCAGTCCTAAACGGAGTTGAATCCCATGCAGGTTCTGCTCCTACTAGCAAGAGTTGTTTTCTGCTAAGAAGTGTCACTATTGCGCTCCCATTGCCATACACAGTGCAAATAGCACTCGCGTCTGTTCCCAGCAAGTACAGTGTATTGGACTGAAGAGAAGCTACTGTTCTTGTCAGTTTCCTAAGCAGAGTTGAACTAGATATGCCCCGTGTGTGTAGGAAGCAGAGTTCTTTTGTTCTGAGCAAGCTCAATGTTCTGGCCCTAAAGGAAACACAGGAGAGTAGAAGAGTGCTGTTTTATCAAAAGCAGAGTGTGTTTCTTGCAAGGCGAGATAGCGTTTGTTTCCCAGTCCTAAACGGAGTTGAATCCCATGCAGTTTCTGGTCCTCCGAGCCAGAGTTGTTTTCTGCTAAGAAGAGTCACTATTGTGCTCCCATTGCCATACACAGTGCAAATAGCACTCGCGTTTGTTCCCAGCAAGTACAGTGTATTGGACTGAAGAGAAGCTACTGTTCTTGTCAGTTTTCTAAGCTGAGTTGAACTAGATATGCCCCGTGTGTGTAGGAAGCACAGTTCTTTTGTTCTGAGCAAGCTCACTGTTCTGGTCCTATAGGAAACACAGGAGAGTAGAAGAGTGCTGTTTTCTCAAAAGCAGAGTGTGTTTCTTGCAAGGCGAGCTAGCGTTTGTTTCCCAGTCCTAAAGGGAGTTGAATCCCATGCCGTTTCTGCTCCTACTAGGAACTATTGTTTTCTGCTAAGAAGAGTCACTATTGCGCTCCCATTGCCATACACAGTGCAAATAGCACTCGCGTCTGTTCCCAGCAAGTACAGTGTATTGGACTGAAGAGAAGCTACTGTTCTTGTCAGTTTCCTAAGCAGAGTTGAACTAGATATGCCCCGTGTGTGTAGGAAGCACAGTTCTTTTGTTCTGAGCAAGCTCACTGTTCTGGCCCTATAGGAAACACAGGAGAGTAGAAGAGTGCTGTTTTCTCAAAAGCAGAGTGTGTTTCTTGCAAGGCGAGCTAGCGTTTGTTTCCCAGTCCTAAACGGAGTTGAATCCCATGCAGTTTCTGCTCCTACTAGCAAGAGTTGTTTTCTCCAAAGAAGAGTCACTATTGCGCTGCCATTGCCATACACAGTGCAAATAGCACTCGCGTCTGTTCCCAGCAAGTACAGTGTATTGGACTGAAGAGGAGCTACTGTTCTTGTCAGTTTCCTAAGCAGAGTTGAACTAGATATGCCCCGTGTGTGTAGGAAGCACAGTTCTTTTGTTCTGAGCAAGCTCAATGTTCTGGCCCTATAGGAAACACAGGAGAGTAGAAGAGTGCTGTTTTCTCAAAAGCAGAGTGTGTTTCTTGCAAGGCGAGCTAGCGTTTGTTTCCCAGTCCTAAACAGAGTTGAATCCCATGCAGTTTCTGGTCCTACGAGCAAGAGTTGTTTTCTGCTAAGAAGAGTCACTATTGCGCTCCCATTGCCATGCACAGTGCAAATAGCACTCGCGTCTGTTCCCAGCAAGTACAGTGTATTGGACTGAAGAGAAGCTACTGTTCTTGTCAGTTTCCTAAGCAGAGTTGAACTAGATATGCCCCGTGTGTGTAGGAAGCACAGTTCTTTTGTTCTGAGCAAGCTCAATGTTCTGGCCCTATAGGAAACACAGGAGAGTAGAAGAGTGCTGTTTTCTCAAAAGCAGAGTGTGTTTCTTGCAAGGCGAGCTAGCGTTTGTTTCCCAGTCCTAAACGGAGTTGAATCCCATGCAGGTTCTGCTCCTACTAGCAAGAGTTGTTTTCTGCTAAGAAGTGTCACTATTGCGCTCCCATTGCCATACACAGTGCAAATAGCACTCGCGTCTGTTCCCAGCAAGTACAGTGTATTGGACTGAAGAGAAGCTACTGTTCTTGTCAGTTTCCTAAGCAGAGTTGAACTAGATATGCCCCGTGTGTGTAGGAAGCAGAGTTCTTTTGTTCTGAGCAAGCTCAATGTTCTGGCCCTAAAGGAAACACAGGAGAGTAGAAGAGTGCTGTTTTATCAAAAGCAGAGTGTGTTTCTTGCAAGGCGAGCTAGCGTTTGTTTCCCAGTCCTAAACGGAGTTGAATCCCATGCAGTTTCTGGTCCTACGAGCAAGAGTTGTTTTCTGCTAAGAAGAGTCACTATTGCGCTCCCATTGCCATACACAGTGCAAATAGCACTCGCGTCTGTTCCCAGCAAGTACAGTGTATTGGACTGAAGAGAAGCTACTGTTCTTGTCAGTTTCCTAAGCAGAGTTGAACTAGATATGCCCCGTGTGTGTAGGAAGCACAGTTCTTTTGTTCTGAGCAAGCTCACTGTTCTGGCCCTATAGGAAACACAGGAGAGTAGAAGAGTGCTGTTTTCTCAAAAGCAGAGTGTGTTTCTTGCAAGGCGAGCTAGCGTTTGTTTCCCAGTCCTAAACGGAGTTGAATCCCATGCAGTTTCTGGGCCTCCGAGCCAGAGTTGTTTTCTGCTAAGAAGAGTCACTATTGTGCTCCCATTGCCATACACAGTGCAAATAGCACTCGCGTTTTTTCCCAGCAAGTACAGTGTATTGGACTGAAGAGAAGCTACTGTTCTTGTCAGTTTTCTAAGCTGAGTTGAACTAGATATGCCCCGTGTGTGTAGGAAGCACAGTTCTTTTGTTCTGAGCAAGCTCACTGTTCTGGTCCTATAGGAAACACAGGAGAGTAGAAGAGTGCTGTTTTCTCAAAAGCAGAGTGTGTTTCTTGCAAGGCGAGCTAGCGTTTGTTTCCCAGTCTTAAAGGGAGTTGAATCCCATGCCGTTTCTGCTCCTACTAGGAACTATTGTTTTCTGCTAAGAAGAGTCACTATTGCGCTCCCATTGCCATACACAGTGCAAATAGCACTCGCGTCTGTTCCCAGCAAGTACAGTGTATTGGACTGAAGAGAAGCTACTGTTCTTGTCAGTTTCCTAAGCAGAGTTGAACTAGATATGCCCCGTGTGTGTAGGAAGCACAGTTCTTTTGTTCTGAGCAAGCTCACTGTTCTGGCCTTATAGGAAACACAGGAGAGTAGAAGAGTGCTGTTTTCTCAAAAGCAGAGTGTGTTTCTTGCAAGGCGAGCTAGCGTTTGTTTCCCAGTCCTAAACGGAGTTGAATCCCATGCAGTTTCTGCTCCTACTAGCAAGAGTTGTTTTCTCCAAAGAAGAGTCACTATTGCGCTGCCATTGCCATACACAGTGCAAATAGCACTCGCGTCTGTTCCCAGCAAGTACAGTGTATTGGACTGAAGAGAAGCTACTGTTCTTGTCAGTTTCCTAAGCAGAGTTGAACTAGATATGCCCCGTGTGTGTAGGAAGCAGAGTTCTTTTGTTCTGAGCAAGCTCACTGTTCTGGCCCTATAGGAAACACAGGAGAGTAGAAGAGTGCTGTTTTCTCAAAAGCAGAGTGTGT
Organism: Peromyscus eremicus; assembly: GCF_949786415.1. Classification (NCBI taxonomy): domain Eukaryota; kingdom Metazoa; phylum Chordata; class Mammalia; order Rodentia; family Cricetidae; genus Peromyscus; species Peromyscus eremicus. The sequence continues at coordinate 94,804 of NW_026735498.1, read as the reverse complement.
TTCTTGCAAGGCGAGCTAGCGTTTGTTTCCCAGTCCTAAAAGGAGTTGAATCCCATGCAGTTTCTGGTCCTAGGATCAAGAGTTGTTTTCTGCTAAGAAGAGTCACTATTGCGCTGCCATTGCCATACACAGTGCAAATAGCACTCGCGTCTGTTCACAGCAAGTACAGTGTATTGGACTGAAGAGAAGCTACTGTTCTTGTCAGTTTCCTAAGCAGAGTTGAACTAGATATGCCCCGTGTGTGTAGGAAGCACAGTTCTTTTGTTCTGAGCAAGCTCAATGTTCTGGCCCTATAGGAAACACAGGAGAGTAGAAGAGTGCTGTTTTCTCAAAAGCAGAGTGTGTTTCTTGCAAGGCGAGCTAGCGTTTGTTTCCCAGTCCTAAACGGAGTTGAATCCCATGCAGTTTCTGCTCCTACTAGCAAGAGTTGTTTTCTGCTAAGAAGTGTCACTATTGCGCTCCCATTGCCATACACAGTGCAAATAGCACTCGCGTCCGTTCCCAGCAAGCACAGTGTATTGGACTGAAGAGAAGCTACTGTTCTTGTCAGTTTCCTAAGCAGAGTTGAACTAGATATGCCCCGTGTGTGTAGGAAGCAGAGTTCTTTTGTTCTGAGCAAGCTCAATGTTCTGGCCCTAAAGGAAACACAGGAGAGTAGAAGAGTGCTGTTTTCTCAAAAGCAGAGTGTGTTTCTTGCAAGGCGAGCTAGCGTTTGTTTCCCAGTCCTAAACGGAGTTGAATCCCATGCAGTTTCTGGTCCTACGAGCAAGAGTTGTTTTCTGCTAAGAAGAGTCACTATTGCGCTGCCATTGCCATACACAGTGCAAATAGCACTCGCGTCTCTTCCCAGCAAGTACAGTGTATTGGACTGAAGAGAAGCTACTGTTCTTGTCAGTTTCCTAAGCAGAGTTGAACTAGATATGCCCCGTGTGTGTAGGAAGCACAGTTCTTTTGTTCTGAGCAAGCTCACTGTTCTGGCCCTATAGGAAACACAGGAGAGTAGAAGAGTGCTGTTTTCTCAAAAGCAGAGTGTGTTTCTTGCAAGGCGAGCTAGCGTTTGTTTCCCAGTCCAAAAGGGAGTTGAATCCCATGCCGTTTCTGCTCCTACTAGGAACTATTGTTTTCTGCTAAGAAGAGTCACTATTGCGCTCCCATTGCCATACACAGTGAAAATAGCACTCGAGTCTGTTCCCAGCAAGTACAGTGTATTGGACTGAAGAGAAGCTACTGTTCTTGTCAGTTTCCTAAGCAGAGTTGAACTAGATATGCCCCGTGTGTGTAGGAAGCACAGTTCTTTTGTTCTGAGCAAGCTCAATGTTCTGGCCCTATAGGAAACACAGGAGAGTAGAAGAGTGCTGTTTTCTCAAAAGCAGAGTGTGTTTCTTGCAAGGCGAGCTAGCGTTTGTTTCCCAGTCCTAAACGGAGTTGAATCCCATGCAGTTTCTGGTCCTACGAGCAAGAGTTGTTTTCTGCAAAGAAGAGTCACTATTGCGCTCCCATTGCCATACACAGTGCAAATAGCACTCGCGTCTGTTCCCAGCAAGTACAGTGTATTGCACTGAAGAGAAGCTACTGTTCTTGTCAGTTTTCTAAGCAGAGTTGAACTAGATATGCCCCGTGTGTGTAGGAAGCACAGTTCTTTTGTTCTGAGCAAGCTCACTGTTCTGGTCCTATAGGAAACACAGGAGAGTAGAAGAGTGCTGTTTTCTCAAAAGCAGAGTGTGTTTCTTACAAGGCGAGCTAGCGTTTGTTTCCCAGTCCTAAACGGAGTTGAATCCCATGCAGTTTCTGGTCCTACGAGCAAGAGTTGTTTTCTGCTAAGAAGAGTCACTATTGCGCTCCCATTGCCATACACAGTGCAAATAGCACTCGCGTCTGTTCCCAGCAAGTACAGTGTATTGGACTGAAGAGAAGCTACTGTTCTTGTCAGTTTCCTAAGCAGAGTTGAACTAGATATGCCCCGTGTGTGTAGGAAGCACAGTTCTTTTGTTCTGAGCAAGCTCACTGTTCTGGCCCTATAGGAAACACAGGAGAGTAGAAGAGTGCTGTTTTCTCAAAAGCAGAGTGTGTTTCTTGCAAGGCGAGCTAGCGTTTGTTTCCCAGTCCTAAACGGAGTTGAATCCCATGCAGTTTCTGCTCCTACTAGCAAGAGTTGTTTTCTCCAAAGAAGAGTCACTATTGCGCTGCCATTGCCATACACAGTGCAAATAGCACTCGCGTCTGTTCCCAGCAAGTACAGTGTATTGGACTGAAGAGAAGCTACTGTTCTTGTCAGTTTCCTAAGCAGAGTTGAACTAGATATGCCCCGTGTGTGTAGGAAGCACAGTTCTTTTGTTCTGAGCAAGCTCACTGTTCTGGCCCTATAGGAAACACAGGAGAGTAGAAGAGTGCTGTTTTCTCAAAAGCAGAGTGTGTTTCTTGCAAGGCGAGCTAGCGTTTGTTTCCCAGTCCTAAACGGAGTTGAATCCCATGCAGTTTCTGGTCCTACGAGCAAGAGTTGTTTTCTGCTAAGAAGAGTCACTATTGCGCTCCCATTGCCATACACAGTGCAAATAGCACTCGCGTCTGTTCCCAGCAAGTACAGTGTATTGGACTGAAGAGAAGCTACTGTTCTTGTCAGTTTCCTAAGCAGAGTTGAACTAGATATGCCCCGTGTGTGTAGTAATCACAGTTCTTTTGTTCTGAGCAAGCTCAATGTTCTGGCCCTATAGGAAACACAGGAGAGTAGAAGAGTGCTGTTTTCTCAAAAGCAGAGTGTGTTTCTTGCAAGGCGAGCTAGCGTTTGTTTCCCAGTCCTAAACGGAGTTGAATCCCATGCAGTTTCTGGTCCTACGAGCAAGAGTTGTTTTCTGCTAAGAAGAGTCACTATTGCGCTGCCATTGCCATACACAGTGCAAATAGCACTCGCGTCTGTTCCCAGCAAGTACAGTGTATTGGACTGAAGAGAAGCTACTGTTCTTGTCAGTTTCCTAAGCAGAGTTGAACTAGATATGCCCCGTGTGTGTAGGAAGCACAGTTCTTTTGTTCTGAGCAAGCTCAATGTTCTGGCCCTATAGGAAACACAGGAGAGTAGAAGAGTGCTGTTTTCTCAAAAGCAGAGTGTGTTTCTTGCAAGGCGAGCTAGCGTTTGTTTCCCAGTCCTAAACAGAGTTGAATCCCATGCAGTTTCTGCTCCTACTAGGAACTGTTGTTTTCTGCTAAGAAGAGTCACTATTGCGCTCCCATTGCCATACACAGTGCAAATAGCACTCGCGTCTGTTCCCAGCAAGTACAGTGTATTGGACTGAAGAGAAGCTACTGTTCTTGTCAGTTTCCTAAGCAGAGTTGAACTAGATATGCCCCGTGTGTGTAGGAAGCACAGTTCTTTTGTTCTGAGCAAGCTCACTGTTCTGGTCCTCTAGGAAACACAGGAGAGTGGAAGAGTGCTGTTTTCTCAAAAGCAGAGTGTGTTTCTTGCAAGGCGAGCTAGCATTTGTTTCCCAGTCCTAAACGGAGTTGAATCCCATGCAGTTTCTGGTCCTACGAGCAAGAGTTGTTTTCTGCTAAGAAGAGTCACTATTGCGCTCCCATTGCCATACACAGTGCAGATAGCACTCGCGTCTGTTCCCAGCAAGTACAGTGTATTGGACTGAAGAGAAGCTACTGTTCTTGTCAGTTTCCTAAGCAGAGTTGAACTAGATATGCCCCGTGTGTGTAGGAAGCACAGTTCTTTTGTTCTGAGCAAGCTCACTGTTCTGGCCCTATAGGAAACACAGGAGAGTAGAAGAGTGCTGTTTTCTCAAAAGCAGAGTGTGTTTCTTGCAAGGCGAGCTAGCGTTTGTTTCCCAGTCCTAAACGGAGTTGAATCCCATGCAGTTTCTGGTCCTACGAGCAAGAGTTGTTTTCTGCTAAGAAGAGTCACTATTGCGCTCCCATTGCCATACACAGTGCAAATAGCACTCGCGTCTGTTCCCAGCAAGTACAGTGTATTGGACTGAAGAGAAGCTACTGTTCTTGTCAGTTTCCTAAGCAGAGTTGAACTAGATATGCCCCGTGTGTGTAGGAAGCACAGTTCTTTTGTTCTGAGCAAGCTCACTGTTCTGGCCCTAAAGGAAACACAGGAGAGTAGAAGAGTGCTGTTTTCTCAAAAGCAGAGTGTGTTTCTTGCAAGGCGAGCTAGCGTTTGTTTCCCAGTCCTAAACGGAGTTGAATCCCATGCAGTTTCTGGACCTACGAGCAAGAGTTGTTTTCTGCTAAGAAGAGTCACTATTGCGCTCCCATTGCCATACACAGTGCGAATAGCACTCGCGTCTTTTCCCAGCAAGTACAGTGTATTGGACTAAAGAGAAGCTACTGTTCTTGTCAGTTTCCTAAGCAGAGTTGAACCAGATATGCCCCGTGTGTGTAGGAAGCAGAGTTCTTTTGTTCTGAGCAAGCTCAATGTTCTGGCCCTAAAGGAAACACAGGAGAGTAGAAGAGTGCTGTTTTCTCAAAAGCAGAGTGTGTTTCTTGCAAGGCGAGCTAGCGTTTGTTTCCCAGTCCTAAACGGAGTTGAATCCCATGCAGTTTCTGGTCCTACGAGCAAGAGTTGTTTTCTGCTAAGAAGTGTCACTATTGCGCTGCCGTGCCATACACAGTGCAAACAGCACTCGCGTCTGTTCCCAGCAAGTACAGTGTATTGGACTGAATAGAAGCTACTGTTCCTGTCAGTTTCCTAAGCAGAGTTGAACTAGATATGCCCCGTGTGTGTAGGAAGCACAGTTCTTTTGTTCTGAGCAAGCTCACTGTTCTGGCCCTATAGGAAACACAGGAGAGTAGAAGAGTGCTGTTTTCTCAAAAGCAGAGTGTGTTTCTTGCAAGGCGAGCTAGCGTTTGTTTCCCAGTCCTAAACGGAGTTGAATCCCATGCAGTTTCTGGTCCTATGAGCAAGAGTTGTTTTCTGCTAAGAAGAGTCACTATTGCGCTGCCATTGCCATACACAGTGCAAATAGCACTCGCGTCTGTTCCCAGCAAGTACAGTGTATTGGACTGAAGAGAAGCTACTGTTCTTGTCAGTTTCCTAAGCAGAGTTGAACTAGATATGCCCCGTGTGTGTAGGAAGCACAGTTCTTTTGTTCTGAGCAAGCTCAATGTTCTGGCCCTATAGGAAACACAGGAGAGTAGAAGAGTGCTGTTTTCTCAAAAGCAGAGTGTGTTTCTTGCAAGGCGAGCTAGCGTTTGTTTCCCAGTCCTAAACGGAGTTGAATCCCATGCAGTTTCTGGTCCTACGAGCAAGAGTTGTTTTCTGCTAAGAAGAGTCACTATTGCGCTCCCATTGCCATACACAGTGCAAATAGCACTCGCGTCTGTTCCCAGCAAGTACAGTGTATTGGACTGAAGAGAAGCTACTGTTCTTGTCAGTTTCCTAAGCAGAGTTGAACTAGATATGCCCCGTGTGTGTAGGAAGCACAGTTCTTTTGTTCTGAGCAAGCTCACTGTTCTGGCCCTATAGGAAACACAGGAGAGTAGAAGAGTGCTGTTTTCTCAAAAGCAGAGTGTGTTTCTTGCAAGGCGAGCTAGCGTTTGTTTCCCAGTCCTAAACGGAGTTGAATCCCATGCAGTTTCTGGTCCTACGAGCAAGAGTTGTTTTCTGCTAAGAAGAGTCACTATTGCGCTCCCATTGCCATACACAGTGCAAATAGCACTCGCGTCTGTTCCCAGCAAGTACAGTGTATTGGACTGAAGAGAAGCTACTGTTCTTGTCAGTTTCCTAAGCAGAGTTGAACTAGATATGCCCCGTGTGTGTAGGAAGCACAGTTCTTTTGTTCTGAGCAAGCTCACTGTTCTGGCCCTATAGGAAACACAGGAGAGTAGAAGAGTGCTGTTTTCTCAAAAGCAGAGTGTGTTTCTTGCAAGGCGAGCTAGCGTTTGTTTCCCAGTCCTAAACGGAGTTGAATCCCATGCAGTTTCTGGTCCTACGAGCAAGAGTTGTTTTCTGCTAAGAAGAGTCACTATTGCGCTCCCATTGCCATACACAGTGCAAATAGCACTCGCGTCTGTTCCCAGCAAGTACAGTGTATTGGACTGAAGAGAAGCTACTGTTCTTGTCAGTTTCCTAAGCAGAGTTGAACTAGATATGCCCCGTGTGTGTAGGAAGCACAGTTCTTTTGTTCTGAGCAAGCTCACTGTTCTGGCCCTATAGGAAACACAGGAGAGTAGAAGAGTGCTGTTTTCTCAAAAGCAGAGTGTGTTTCTTGCAAGGCGAGCTAGCGTTTGTTTCCCAGTCCTAAAAGGAGTTGAATCCCATGCAGTTTCTGCTCCTACTAGCAAGAGTTGTTTTCTCCAAAGAAGAGTCACTATTGCGCTGCCATTGCCATACACAGTGCAAATAGCACTCGCGTCTGTTCCCAGCAAGTACAGTGTATTGGACTGAAGAGAAGCTACTGTTCTTGTCAGTTTCCTAAGCAGAGTTGAACTAGATATGCCCCGTGTGTGTAGGAAGCACAGTTCTTTTGTTCTGAGCAAGCTCACTGTTCTGGCCCTATAGGAAACACAGGAGAGTAGAAGAGTGCTGTTTTCTCAAAAGCAGAGTGTGTTTCTTGCAAGGCGAGCTAGCGTTTGTTTCCCAGTCCTAAACGGAGTTGAATCCCATGCAGTTTCTGGTCCTACGAGCAAGAGTTGTTTTCTGCTAAGAAGAGTCACTATTGCGCTCCCATTGCCATACACAGTGCAAATAGCACTGGCGTCTGTTCCCAGCAAGTACAGTGTATTGGACTGAAGAGAAGCTACTGTTCATGTCAGTTTCCTAAGCAGAGTTGAACTAGATATGCCCCGTGTGTGTAGGAAGCAGAGTTCTTTTGTTCTCAGCAAGCTCAATGTTCTGGCCCTAAAGGAAACACAGGAGAGTAGAAGAGTGCTGTTTTCTCAAAAGCAGAGTGTGTTTCTTGCAAGGCGAGCTAGCGTTTGTTTCCCAGTCCTAAACGGAGTTGAATCCCATGCAGTTTCTGGTCCTACGAGCAAGAGTTGTTTTCTGCTAAGAAGAGTCACTATTGCGCTCCCATTGCCATACACAGTGCAAATAACACTCGCGTCTGTTCCCAGCAAGTACAGTGTATTGGACTGAAGAGAAGCTACTGTTCTTGTCAGTTTCCTAAGCAGAGTTGAACTAGATATGCCCCGTGTGTGTAGGAATCACACTTCTTTTGTTCTGAGCAAGCTCAATGTTCTGGCCCTATAGGAAACACAGGAGAGTAGAAGAGTGCTGTTTTCTCAAAAGCAGAGTGTGTTTCTTGCAAGGCGAGCTAGCGTTTGTTTCCCAGTCCTAAACGGAGTTGAATCCCATGCAGTTTCTGCTCCTACTAGCAAGAGTTGTTTTCTCCAAAGAAGAGTCACTATTGCGCTCCCATTGACATACACAGTGCAAATAACACTCGCGTCTGTTCCCAGCAAGTACAGTGTATTGCACTGAAGAGAAGCTACTGTTCTTGTCAGTTTCCTAAGCAGAGTTGAACTAGATATGCCCCGTGTGTGTAAGAAGCACAGTTCTTTTGTTCTGAGCAAGCTCACTGTTCTGGCCCTATAGGAAACACAGGAGAGTAGAAGAGTGCTGTTTTCTCAAAAGCAGAGTGTGTTTCTTGCAAGGCGAGCTAGCATTTGTTTCCCAGTCCTAAACGGAGTTGAATCCCATGCAGTTTCTGCTCCTACTAGCAAGAGTTGTATTCTGCTAAGAAGAGTCACTATTGCGCTGCCATTGCCATACACAGTGCAAACAGCACTCGCGTCTATTCCCAGCAAGTACAGTGTATTGGACTGAAGAGAAGCTACTGTTCTTGTCAGTTTCCTAAGCAGAGTTGAACTAGATATGCCCCGTGTGTGTAGGAAGCACAGTTCTTTTGTTCTGAGCAAGCTCACTGTTCTGGCCCTATAGGAAACACAGGAGAGTAGAAGAGTGCTGTTTTCTCAAAAGCAGAGTGTGTTTCTTGCAAGGCGAGCTAGCGTTTGTTTCCCAGTCCTAAACGGAGTTGAATCCCATGCAGTTTCTGGTCCTACGAGCAAGAGTTGTTTTCTGCTAAGAAGAGTCACTATTGCGCTGCCATTGCCATACACAGTGCAAATAGCACTCGCGTCTGTTCCCAGCAAGTACAGTGTATTGGACTGAAGAGAAGCTACTGTTCTTGTCAGTTTCCTAAGCAGAGTTGAACTAGATATGCCCCGTGTGTGTAGGAAGCACAGTTCTTTTGTTCTGAGCAAGCTCAATGTTCTGGCCCTATAGGAAACACAGGAGAGTAGAAGAGTGCTGTTTTCTCAAAAGCGGAGTGTGTTTCTTGCAAGGCGAGCTAGCGTTTGTTTCCCAGTCCTAAACGGAGTTGAATCCCATGCAGTTTCTGCTCTTACGAGCAAGAGTTGTTTTCTGCTAAGAAGAGTCACTATTGCGCTCCCATTGCCATACACAGTGCAAATAGCACTCGCGTCTGTTCCCAGCAAGTACAGTGTATTGGACTGAAGAGAAGCTACTGTTCTTGTCAGTTTCCTAAGCAGAGTTGAACTAGATATGCCCCGTGTGTGTAGGAATCACACTTCTTTTGTTCTGAGCAAGCTCAATGTTCTGGCCCTATAGGAAACACAGGAGAGTAGAAGAGTGCTGTTTTCTCAAAAGCAGAGTGTGTTTCTTGCAAGGCGAGCTAGCGTTTGTTTCCCAGTCCTAAACGGAGTTGAATCCCATGCAGTTTCTGCTCCTACTAGTAAGAGTTGTTTTCTGCTAAGAAGTGTCACTATTGCGCTCCCATTGCCATACACAGTGCAAATAGCACTCGCGTCTGTTCCCAGCAAGTACAGTGTATTGGACTGAAGAGAAGCTACTGTTCTTGTCAGTTTCCTAAGCAGAGTTGAACTAGATATGCCCCGTGTGTGTAGGAAGCAGAGTTCTTTTGTTCTGAGCAAGCTCAATGTTCTGGCCCTAAAGGAAACACAGGAGAGTAGAAGAGTGCTGTTTTATCAAAAGCAGAGTGTGTTTCTTGCAAGGCGAGATAGCGTTTGTTTCCCAGTCCTAAACGGAGTTGAATCCCATGCAGTTTCTGGTCCTCCGAGCCAGAGTTGTTTTCTGCTAAGAAGAGTCACTATTGTGCTCCCATTGCCATACACAGTGCAAATAGCACTCGCGTTTGTTCCCAGCAAGTACAGTGTATTGGACTGAAGAGAAGCTACTGTTCTTGTCAGTTTTCTAAGCTGAGTTGAACTAGATATGCCCCGTGTGTGTAGGAAGCACAGTTCTTTTGTTCTGAGCAAGCTCACTGTTCTGGTCCTATAGGAAACACAGGAGAGTAGAAGAGTGCTGTTTTCTCAAAAGCAGAGTGTGTTTCTTGCAAGGCGAGCTAGCGTTTGTTTCCCAGTCCTAAAGGGAGTTGAATCCCATGCCGTTTCTGCTCCTACTAGGAACTATTGTTTTCTGCTAAGAAGAGTCACTATTGCGCTCCCATTGCCATACACAGTGCAAATAGCACTCGCGTCTGTTCCCAGCAAGTACAGTGTATTGGACTGAAGAGAAGCTACTGTTCTTGTCAGTTTCCTAAGCAGAGTTGAACTAGATATGCCCCGTGTGTGTAGGAAGCACAGTTCTTTTGTTCTGAGCAAGCTCACTGTTCTGGCCCTATAGGAAACACAGGAGAGTAGAAGAGTGCTGTTTTCTCAAAAGCAGAGTGTGTTTCTTGCAAGGCGAGCTAGCGTTTGTTTCCCAGTCCTAAACGGAGTTGAATCCCATGCAGTTTCTGCTCCTACTAGCAAGAGTTGTTTTCTCCAAAGAAGAGTCACTATTGCGCTGCCATTGCCATACACAGTGCAAATAGCACTCGCGTCTGTTCCCAGCAAGTACAGTGTATTGGACTGAAGAGGAGCTACTGTTCTTGTCAGTTTCCTAAGCAGAGTTGAACTAGATATGCCCCGTGTGTGTAGGAAGCACAGTTCTTTTGTTCTGAGCAAGCTCAATGTTCTGGCCCTATAGGAAACACAGGAGAGTAGAAGAGTGCTGTTTTCTCAAAAGCAGAGTGTGTTTCTTGCAAGGCGAGCTAGCGTTTGTTTCCCAGTCCTAAACAGAGTTGAATCCCATGCAGTTTCTGGTCCTACGAGCAAGAGTTGTTTTCTGCTAAGAAGAGTCACTATTGCGCTCCCATTGCCATGCACAGTGCAAATAGCACTCGCGTCTGTTCCCAGCAAGTACAGTGTATTGGACTGAAGAGAAGCTACTGTTCTTGTCAGTTTCCTAAGCAGAGTTGAACTAGATATGCCCCGTGTGTGTAGGAAGCACAGTTCTTTTGTTCTGAGCAAGCTCAATGTTCTGGCCCTATAGGAAACACAGGAGAGTAGAAGAGTGCTGTTTTCTCAAAAGCAGAGTGTGTTTCTTGCAAGGCGAGCTAGCGTTTGTTTCCCAGTCCTAAACGGAGTTGAATCCCATGCAGGTTCTGCTCCTACTAGCAAGAGTTGTTTTCTGCTAAGAAGTGTCACTATTGCGCTCCCATTGCCATACACAGTGCAAATAGCACTCGCGTCTGTTCCCAGCAAGTACAGTGTATTGGACTGAAGAGAAGCTACTGTTCTTGTCAGTTTCCTAAGCAGAGTTGAACTAGATATGCCCCGTGTGTGTAGGAAGCAGAGTTCTTTTGTTCTGAGCAAGCTCAATGTTCTGGCCCTAAAGGAAACACAGGAGAGTAGAAGAGTGCTGTTTTATCAAAAGCAGAGTGTGTTTCTTGCAAGGCGAGCTAGCGTTTGTTTCCCAGTCCTAAACGGAGTTGAATCCCATGCAGTTTCTGGTCCTACGAGCAAGAGTTGTTTTCTGCTAAGAAGAGTCACTATTGCGCTCCCATTGCCATACACAGTGCAAATAGCACTCGCGTCTGTTCCCAGCAAGTACAGTGTATTGGACTGAAGAGAAGCTACTGTTCTTGTCAGTTTCCTAAGCAGAGTTGAACTAGATATGCCCCGTGTGTGTAGGAAGCACAGTTCTTTTGTTCTGAGCAAGCTCACTGTTCTGGCCCTATAGGAAACACAGGAGAGTAGAAGAGTGCTGTTTTCTCAAAAGCAGAGTGTGTTTCTTGCAAGGCGAGCTAGCGTTTGTTTCCCAGTCCTAAACGGAGTTGAATCCCATGCAGTTTCTGGGCCTCCGAGCCAGAGTTGTTTTCTGCTAAGAAGAGTCACTATTGTGCTCCCATTGCCATACACAGTGCAAATAGCACTCGCGTTTTTTCCCAGCAAGTACAGTGTATTGGACTGAAGAGAAGCTACTGTTCTTGTCAGTTTTCTAAGCTGAGTTGAACTAGATATGCCCCGTGTGTGTAGGAAGCACAGTTCTTTTGTTCTGAGCAAGCTCACTGTTCTGGTCCTATAGGAAACACAGGAGAGTAGAAGAGTGCTGTTTTCTCAAAAGCAGAGTGTGTTTCTTGCAAGGCGAGCTAGCGTTTGTTTCCCAGTCTTAAAGGGAGTTGAATCCCATGCCGTTTCTGCTCCTACTAGGAACTATTGTTTTCTGCTAAGAAGAGTCACTATTGCGCTCCCATTGCCATACACAGTGCAAATAGCACTCGCGTCTGTTCCCAGCAAGTACAGTGTATTGGACTGAAGAGAAGCTACTGTTCTTGTCAGTTTCCTAAGCAGAGTTGAACTAGATATGCCCCGTGTGTGTAGGAAGCACAGTTCTTTTGTTCTGAGCAAGCTCACTGTTCTGGCCTTATAGGAAACACAGGAGAGTAGAAGAGTGCTGTTTTCTCAAAAGCAGAGTGTGTTTCTTGCAAGGCGAGCTAGCGTTTGTTTCCCAGTCCTAAACGGAGTTGAATCCCATGCAGTTTCTGCTCCTACTAGCAAGAGTTGTTTTCTCCAAAGAAGAGTCACTATTGCGCTGCCATTGCCATACACAGTGCAAATAGCACTCGCGTCTGTTCCCAGCAAGTACAGTGTATTGGACTGAAGAGAAGCTACTGTTCTTGTCAGTTTCCTAAGCAGAGTTGAACTAGATATGCCCCGTGTGTGTAGGAAGCAGAGTTCTTTTGTTCTGAGCAAGCTCACTGTTCTGGCCCTATAGGAAACACAGGAGAGTAGAAGAGTGCTGTTTTCTCAAAAGCAGAGTGTGTTTCTTGCAAGGCGAGCTAGCGTTTGTTTCCCAGTCCTAAAAGGAGTTGAATCCCATGCAGTTTCTGGTCCTAGGATCAAGAGTTGTTTTCTGCTAAGAAGAGTCACTATTGCGCTGCCATTGCCATACACAGTGCAAATAGCACTCGCGTCTGTTCACAGCAAGTACAGTGTATTGGACTGAAGAGAAGCTACTGTTCTTGTCAGTTTCCTAAGCAGAGTTGAACTAGATATGCCCCGTGTGTGTAGGAAGCACAGTTCTTTTGTTCTGAGCAAGCTCAATGTTCTGGCCCTATAGGAAACACAGGAGAGTAGAAGAGTGCTGTTTTCTCAAAAGCAGAGTGTGTTTCTTGCAAGGCGAGCTAGCGTTTGTTTCCCAGTCCTAAACGGAGTTGAATCCCATGCAGTTTCTGCTCCTACTAGCAAGAGTTGTTTTCTGCTAAGAAGTGTCACTATTGCGCTCCCATTGCCATACACAGTGCAAATAGCACTCGCGTCCGTTCCCAGCAAGCACAGTGTATTGGACTGAAGAGAAGCTACTGTTCTTGTCAGTTTCCTAAGCAGAGTTGAACTAGATATGCCCCGTGTGTGTAGGAAGCAGAGTTCTTTTGTTCTGAGCAAGCTCAATGTTCTGGCCCTAAAGGAAACACAGGAGAGTAGAAGAGTGCTGTTTTCTCAAAAGCAGAGTGTGTTTCTTGCAAGGCGAGCTAGCGTTTGTTTCCCAGTCCTAAACGGAGTTGAATCCCATGCAGTTTCTGGTCCTACGAGCAAGAGTTGTTTTCTGCTAAGAAGAGTCACTATTGCGCTGCCATTGCCATACACAGTGCAAATAGCACTCGCGTCTCTTCCCAGCAAGTACAGTGTATTGGACTGAAGAGAAGCTACTGTTCTTGTCAGTTTCCTAAGCAGAGTTGAACTAGATATGCCCCGTGTGTGTAGGAAGCACAGTTCTTTTGTTCTGAGCAAGCTCACTGTTCTGGCCCTATAGGAAACACAGGAGAGTAGAAGAGTGCTGTTTTCTCAAAAGCAGAGTGTGTTTCTTGCAAGGCGAGCTAGCGTTTGTTTCCCAGTCCAAAAGGGAGTTGAATCCCATGCCGTTTCTGCTCCTACTAGGAACTATTGTTTTCTGCTAAGAAGAGTCACTATTGCGCTCCCATTGCCATACACAGTGAAAATAGCACTCGAGTCTGTTCCCAGCAAGTACAGTGTATTGGACTGAAGAGAAGCTACTGTTCTTGTCAGTTTCCTAAGCAGAGTTGAACTAGATATGCCCCGTGTGTGTAGGAAGCACAGTTCTTTTGTTCTGAGCAAGCTCAATGTTCTGGCCCTATAGGAAACACAGGAGAGTAGAAGAGTGCTGTTTTCTCAAAAGCAGAGTGTGTTTCTTGCAAGGCGAGCTAGCGTTTGTTTCCCAGTCCTAAACGGAGTTGAATCCCATGCAGTTTCTGGTCCTACGAGCAAGAGTTGTTTTCTGCAAAGAAGAGTCACTATTGCGCTCCCATTGCCATACACAGTGCAAATAGCACTCGCGTCTGTTCCCAGCAAGTACAGTGTATTGCACTGAAGAGAAGCTACTGTTCTTGTCAGTTTTCTAAGCAGAGTTGAACTAGATATGCCCCGTGTGTGTAGGAAGCACAGTTCTTTTGTTCTGAGCAAGCTCACTGTTCTGGTCCTATAGGAAACACAGGAGAGTAGAAGAGTGCTGTTTTCTCAAAAGCAGAGTGTGTTTCTTACAAGGCGAGCTAGCGTTTGTTTCCCAGTCCTAAACGGAGTTGAATCCCATGCAGTTTCTGGTCCTACGAGCAAGAGTTGTTTTCTGCTAAGAAGAGTCACTATTGCGCTCCCATTGCCATACACAGTGCAAATAGCACTCGCGTCTGTTCCCAGCAAGTACAGTGTATTGGACTGAAGAGAAGCTACTGTTCTTGTCAGTTTCCTAAGCAGAGTTGAACTAGATATGCCCCGTGTGTGTAGGAAGCACAGTTCTTTTGTTCTGAGCAAGCTCACTGTTCTGGCCCTATAGGAAACACAGGAGAGTAGAAGAGTGCTGTTTTCTCAAAAGCAGAGTGTGTTTCTTGCAAGGCGAGCTAGCGTTTGTTTCCCAGTCCTAAACGGAGTTGAATCCCATGCAGTTTCTGCTCCTACTAGCAAGAGTTGTTTTCTCCAAAGAAGAGTCACTATTGCGCTGCCATTGCCATACACAGTGCAAATAGCACTCGCGTCTGTTCCCAGCAAGTACAGTGTATTGGACTGAAGAGAAGCTACTGTTCTTGTCAGTTTCCTAAGCAGAGTTGAACTAGATATGCCCCGTGTGTGTTGGAAGCACAGTTCTTTTGTTCTGAGCAAGCTCACTGTTCTGGCCCTATAGGAAACACAGGAGAGTAGAAGAGTGCTGTTTTCTCAAAAGCAGAGTGTGTTTCTTGCAAGGCGAGCTAGCGTTTGTTTCCCAGTCCTAAACGGAGTTGAATCCCATGCAGTTTCTGGTCCTACGAGCAAGAGTTGTTTTCTGCTAAGAAGAGTCACTATTGCGCTCCCATTGCCATACACAGTGCAAATAGCACTCGCGTCTGTTCCCAGCAAGTACAGTGTATTGGACTGAAGAGAAGCTACTGTTCATGTCAGTTTCCTAAGCAGAGTTGAACCAGATATGCCCCGTGTGTGTAGGAAGCAGAGTTCTTTTGTTCTGAGCAAGCGCAATGTTCTGGCCCTAAAGGAAACACAGGAGAGTAGAAGAGTGCTGTTTTCTCAAAAGCAGAGTGTGTTTCTTGCAAGGCGAGCTAGCGTTTGTTTCCCAGTCCTAAACGGAGTTGAATCCCATGCAGTTTCTGGTCCTACGAGCAAGAGTTGTTTTCTGCAAAGAAGAGTCACTATTGCGCTCCCATTGCCATACACAGTGCAAATAGCACTCGCGTCTGTTCCCAGCAAGTACAGTGTATTGCACTGAAGAGAAGCTACTGTTCTTGTCAGTTTCCTAAGCAGAGTTGAACTAGATATGCCCCGTGTGTGTAGGAAGCACAGTTCTTTTGTTCTGAGCAAGCTCACTGTTCTGGCCCTATAGGAAACACAGGAGAGTAGAAGAGTGCTGTTTTCTCAAAAGCAGAGTGTGTTTCTTGCAAGGCGAGCTAGCGTTTGTTTCCCAGTCCTAAACGGAGTTGAATCCCATGCAGTTTCTGCTCCTACTAGCAAGAGTTGTTTTCTGCTAAGAAGAGTCACTATTGCGCTGCCATTGCCATACACAGTGCAAATAGCACTCGCGTCTATTCCCAGCAAGTACAGTGTATTGGACTGAAGAGAAGCTACTGTTCTTGTCAGTTTCCTAAGCAGAGTTGAACTAGATATGCCCCGTGTGTGTAGGAAGCACAGTACTTTTTTTCTGAGCAAGCTCACTGTTCTGGCCCTATAGGAAACACAGGAGAGTAGAAGAGTGCTGTTTTCTCAAAAGCAGAGTGTGTTTCTTGCAAGGCGAGCTAGCGTTTGTTTCCCAGTCCTAAACGGAGTTGAATCCCATGCATTTTCTGGTCCTACGAGCAAGAGTTGTTTTCTGCTAAGAAGAGTCACTATTGCGCTCCCATTGCCATACACAGTGCAAATAACACTCGCGTCTGTTCCCAGCAAGTACAGTGTATTGGACTGAAGAGAAGCTACTGTTCTTGTCAGTTTCCTAAGCAGAGTTGAACTAGATATGCCCCGTGTGTGTAGGAAGCACAGTTCTTTTGTTCTGAGCAAGCTCAATGTTCTGGCCCTATAGGAAACACAGGAGAGTAGAAGAGTGCTGTTTTCTCAAAAGCAGAGTGTGTTTCTTGCAAGGCGAGCTAGCGTTTGTTTCCCAGTCCTAAACGGAGTTGAATCCCATGCAGTTTCTGCTCCTACTAGCAAGAGTTGTTTTCTCCAAAGAAGAGTCACTATTGCGCTGCCATTGCCATACACAGTGCAAATAGCACTCGCGTCTGTTCCCAGCAAGTACAGTGTATTGGACTGAAGAGAAGCTACTGTTCTTGTCAGTTTCCTAAGCAGAGTTGAACTAGATACGTCCCGTGTGTGTAGGAAGCACAGTTCTTTTGTTCTTCGCAAGCTCACTGTTCTGGCCCTATAGGAAACACAGGAGAGTAGAAGAGTGCTGTTTTCTCAAAAGCAGAGTGTGTTTCTTGCAAGGCGAGCTAGCGTTTGTTTCCCAGTCCTAAACGGAGTTGAATCCCATGCAGTTTCTGGTCCTACGCGCAAGAGTTGTTTTCTGCTAAGAAGAGTCACTATTGCGCTCCCATTGCCATACACAGTGCAAATAGCACTCGCGTCTGTTCCCAGCAAGTACAGTGTATTGGACTGAAGAGAAGCTACTGTTCTTGTCAGTTTCCTAAGCAGAGTTGAACTAGATATGCCCCGTGTGTGTAGGAAGCACAGTTCTTTTGTTCTGAGCAAGCTCACTGTTCTGGCCCTATAGGAAACACAGGAGAGTAGAAGAGTGCTGTTTTCTCAAAAGCAGAGTGTGTTTCTTGCAAGGCGAGCTAGCGTTTGTTTCCCAGTCCTAAACGGAGTTGAATCCCATGCAGTTTCTGCTCCTACTAGCAAGAGTTGTTTTCTGCTAAGAAGAGTCACTATTGCGCTCCCATTGCCATACACAGTGCAAATAGCACTCGCGTCTGTTCCCAGCAAGTACAGTGTATTGCACTGAAGAGAAGCTACTGTTCTTGTCAGTTTCCTAAGCAGAGTTGAACTAGATATGCCCCGTGTGTGTAGGAAGCACAGTTCTTTTGTTCTGAGCAAGCTCACTGTTCTGGCCCTATAGGAAACACAGGAGAGTAGAAGAGTGCTGTTTTCTCAAAAGCAGAGTGTGTTTCTTGCAAGGCGAGCTAGCGTTTGTTTCCCAGTCCTAAACGGAGTTGAATCCCATGCAGTTCCTGGTCCTACGAGCAAGAGTTGTTTTCTGGTAAGAAGAGTCACTATTGCTCTGCCATTGCCATACACAGTGCAAATAGCACTCGCGTCTGTTCCCAGCAAGTACAGTGTATTGGACTGAAGAGAAGCTACTGTTCTTGTCAGTTTCCTAAGCAGAGTTGAACCAGATATGCCCCGTGTGTGTAGGAAGCAGAATTCTTTTGTTCTGAGCAAGCTCAATATTCTGGCCCTAAAGGAAACACAGGAGAGTAGAAGAGTGCTGTTTTCTCAAAAGCAGAGTGTGTTTCTTGCAAGGCGATCTAGCGTTTGTTTCCCAGTCCTAAACGGAGTTGAATCCCATGCAGTTTCTGGTCCTACGCGCAAGAGTTGTTTTCTGCTAAGAAGAGTCACTATTGCGCTCCCATTGCCATACACAGTGCAAATAGCACTCGCGTCTGTTCCCAGCAAGTACAGTGTATTGGACTGAAGAGAAGCTACTGTTCTTGTCAGTTTCCTAAGCAGAGTTGAACTAGATATGCCCCGTGTGTGTAGGAAGCACAGTTCTTTTCTTCTGAGCAAGCTCACTGTTCTGGCACTATAGGAAACACAGGAGAGTAGAAGAGTGCTGTTTTCTCAAAAGCAGTGTGTGTTTATTGCAAGGCGAGCTAGCGTTTGTTTCCCAGTCCTAAACGGAGTTGAATCCCATGCAGTTTCTGGTCCTACGAGCAAGAGTTGTTTTCTGCTAAGAAGAGTCACTATTGCGCTCCCATTGCCATACACAGTGCAAATAGCACTCGCGTCTGTTCCCAGCAAGTACAGTGTATTGGACTGAAGAGAAGCTACTGTTCTTGTCAGTTTCCTAAGCAGAGTTGAACTAGATATGCCCCGTGTGTGTAGGAAGCACAGTTCTTTTGTTCTGAGCAAGCTCACTGTTCTGGCCCTATAGGAAACACAGGAGAGTAGAAGAGTGCTGTTTTCTCAAAAGCAGAGTGTGTTTCTTGCAAGGCGAGCTAGCGTTTGTTTCCCAGTCCTAAACGGAGTTGAATCCCATGCAGTTTCTGCTCCTACTAGCAAGAGTTGTTTTCTCCAAAGAAGAGTCACTATTGCGCTGCCATTGCCATACACAGTGCAAATAGCACTCGCGTCTGTTCCCAGCAAGTACAGTGTATTGGACTGAAGAGAAGCTACTGTTCTTGTCAGTTTCCTAAGCAGAGTTAAACTAGATATGCCCCGTGTGTGTAGGAAGCAGAGTTCTTTTGTTCTGAGCAAGCTCACTGTTCTGGTCCTATAGGAAACACAGGAGAGTAGAAGAGTGCTGTTTTCTCAAAAGCAGAGTGTGTTTCTTGCAAGGCGAGCTAGCGTTTGTTTCCCAGTCCTAAACGGAGTTGAATCCCATGCAGTTTCTGGTCCTACGAGCAAGAGTTGTTTTCTGCTAAGAAGAGTCACTATTGCGCTGCCATTGCCATACACAGTGCAAATAGCACTCGCGTCTGTTCCCAGCAAGTACAGTGTATTGGACTGAAGAGAAGCTACTGTTCTTGTCAGTTTCCTAAGCAGAGTTGAACTAGATATGCCCCGTGTGTGTAGGAAGCACAGTTCTTTTGTTCTGAGCAAGCTCAATGTTCTGGCCCTATAGGAAACACAGGAGAGTAGAAGAGTGCTGTTTTCTCAAAAGCGGAGTGTGTTTCTTGCAAGGCGAGCTAGCGTTTGTTTCCCAGTCCTAAACGGAGTTGAATCCCATGCAGTTTCTGGTCCTACGAGCAAGAGTTGTTTTCTGCTAAGAAGAGTCACTATTGCGCTGCCATTGCCATACACAGTGCAAATAGCACTCGCGTCTGTTCCCAGCAAGTACAGTGTATTGGACTGAAGAGAAGCTACTGTTCTTGTCAGTTTTCTAAGCTGAGTTGAACTAGATATGCCCCGTGTGTGTAGGAAGCACAGATCTTTTGTTCTGAGCAAGCTCACTGTTCTGGTCCTATAGGAAACACAGGAGAGTAGAAGAGTGCTGTTTTCTCAAAAGCAGAGTGTGTTTCTTGCAAGGCGAGCTAGCGTTTGTTTCCCAGTCCTAAAGGGAGTTGAATCCCATGCCGTTTCTGCTCCTACTAGGAACTATTGTTTTCTGCTAAGAAGAGTCACTATTGCGCTCCCATTGCCATTCACAGTGCAAATAGCACTCGCGTCTGTTCCCAGCAAGTACAGTGTATTGGACTGAAGAGAAGCTACTGTTCTTGTCAGTTTCCTAAGCAGAGTTGAACTAGATATGCCCCGTGTGTGTAGGAAGCACAGTTCTTTTGTTCTGAGCAAGCTCACTGTTCTGGCCCTATAGGAAACACAGGAGAGTAGAAGAGTGCTGTTTTCTCAAAAGCAGAGTGTGTTTCTTGCAAGGCGAGCTAGCGTTTGTTTCCCAGTCCTAAACGGAGTTGAATCCCATGCAGTTTCTGCTCCTACTAGCAAGAGTTGTTTTCTCCAAAGAAGAGTCACTATTGCGCTGCCATTGCCATACACAGTGCAAATAGCACTCGCGTCTGTTCCCAGCAAGTACAGTGTATTGGACTGAAGAGAAGCTACTGTTCTTGTCAGTTTCCTAAGCAGAGTTGAACTAGATATGCCCCGTGTGTGTAGGAAGCACAGTTCTTTTGTTCTGAGCAAGCTCACTGTTCTGGTCCTATAGGAAACACAGGAGAGTAGAAGACTGCTGTTTTCTCAAAAGCAGAGTGTATTTCTTGCAAGGCGAGCTAGCGTTTGTTTCCCAGTCCTAAACGGAGTTGAATCCCATGCAGTTTCTGGTCCTACGAGCAAGAGTTGTTTTCTGCTAAGAAGAGTCACTATTGCGCTCCCATTGCCTTACACAGTGCAAATAGCACTCGCGTCTCTTCCCAGCAAGTACAGTGTATTGGACTGAAGAGAAGCTACTGTTCTTGTCAGTTTCCTAAGCAGAGTTGAACTAGATATGCCCCGTGTGTGTAGGAAGCACAGTTCTTTTGTTCTGAGCAAGCTCACTGTTCTGGCCCTATAGGAAATACAGGAGAGTAGAAGAGTGCTGTTTTCTCAAAAGCAGAGTGTGTTTCTTGCAAGGCGAGCTAGCGTTTGTTTCCCAGTCCTAAACGGAGTTGAATCCCATGCAGTTTCTGGTCCTACGAGCAAGAGTTGTTTTCTGCTAAGAAGAGTCACTATTGCGCTCCCATTGCCATACACAGTGCAAATAGCACTCGCGTCTGTTCCCAGCAAGTACAGTGTATTGGACTGAAGAGAAGCTACTGTTCTTGTCAGTTTCCTAAGCAGAGTTGAACTAGATATGCCCCGTGTGTGTAGGAAGCACAGTTCTTTTGTTCTGAGCAAGCTCAATGTTCTGGCCCTATAGGAAACACAGGAGAGTAGAAGAGTGCTGTTTTCTCAAAAGCAGAGTGTGTTTCTTGCAAGGCGAGCTAGCGTTTGTTTCCCAGTCCTAAACGGAGTTGAATCCCATGCAGTTTCTGGTCCTACGAGCAAGAGTTGTTTTCTGCTAAGAAAGTCACTATTGCGCTCCCATTGCCATACACAGTGCAAATAGCACTCGCGTCTGTTCCCAGCAAGTACAGTGTATTGGACTGAAGAGAAGCTACTGTTCTTGTCAGTTTCCTAAGCAGAGTTGAACTAGATATGCCCCGTGTGTGTAGGAAGCACAGTTCTTTTGTTCTGAGCAAGCTCACTGTTCTGGCCCTATAGGAAACACAGGAGAGTAGAAGAGTGCTGTTTTCTCAAAAGCAGAGTGTGCTTCTTGCAAGGCGAGCTAGCGTTTGTTTCCCAGTCCTAAACGGAGTTGAATCCCATGCAGTTTCTGGTCCTACGAGCAAGAGTTGTTTTCTGCTAAGAAGAGTCACTATTGCGCTCCCATTGCCATACACAGTGCAAATAGCACTCGCGTCTGTTCCCAGCAAGTACAGTGTATTGGACTGAAGAGAAGCTACTGTTCTTGTCAGTTTCCTAAGCAGAGTTGAACTAGATATGCCCCGTGTGTGTAGGAAGCACAGTTCTTTTGTTCTGAGCAAGCTCACTGTTCTGGTCCTATAGGAAACACAGGAGAGTAGAAGAGTGCTGTTTTCTCAAAAGCAGAGTGTGTTTCTTGCAAGGCGAGCTAGCGTTTGTTTCCCAGTCCTAAACGGAGTTGAATCCCATGCAGTTTCTGGTCCTACGAGCAAGAGTTGTTTTCTGCTAAGAAGAGTCACTATTGCGCTCCCATTGCCATACACAGTGCAAATAGCACTCGCGTCTGTTCCCAGCAAGTACAGTGTATTGGACTGAAGAGAAGCTACTGTTCTTGTCAGTTTCCTAAGCAGAGTTGAACTAGATATGCCCCGTGTGTGTAGGAAGCACAGTTCTTTTGTTCTGAGCAAGCTCACTGTTCTGGTCCTCTAGGAAACACAGGAGAGTAGAAGAGTGTTGTTTTCTCAAAAGCAGAGTGTGTTTCTTGCAAGGCGAGCTAGCATTTGTTTCCCAGTCCTAAACGGAGTTGAATCCCATGCAGTTTCTGGTCCTACGAGCAAGAGTTGTTTTCTGCTAAGAAGAGTCACTATTGCGCTCCCATTGCCATACACAGTGCAGATAGCACTCGCGTCTGTTCCCAGCAAGTACAGTGTATTGGACTGAAGAGAAGCTACTGTTCTTGTCAGTTTCCTAAGCAGAGTTGAACTAGATATGCCCCGTGTGTGTAGGAAGCACAGTTCTTTCGTTCTGAGCAAGCTCAATGTTCTGGCCCTATAGGAAACACAGGAGAGTAGAAGAGTGCTGTTTTCTCAAAAGCAGAGTGTGTTTCTTGCAAGGCGAGCTAGCGTTTGTTTCCCAGTCCTAAACGGAGTTGAATCCCATGCAGTTTCTGGTCCTACGAGCAAGAGTTGTTTTCTGCTAAGAAGAGTCACTATTGCGCTCCCATTGCCATACACAGTGCAAATAGCACTCGTGTCTGTTCCCAGCAAGTACAGTGTATTGGACTGAAGAGAAGCTACTGTTCTTGTCAGTTTCCTAAGCAGAGTTGAACTAGATATGCCCCGTGTGTGTAGGAAGCACAGTTCTTTTGTTCTGAGCAAGCTCACTGTTCTGGCCCTATAGGAAACACAGGAGAGTAGAAGAGTGCTGTTTTCTCAAAAGCAGAGTGTGTTTCTTGCAAGGCGAGCTAGCGTTTGTTTCCCAGTCCTAAACGGAGTTGAATCCCATGCAGTTTCTGGTCCTACGAGCAAGAGTTGTTTTCTGCTAAGAAAGTCACTATTGCGCTCCCATTGCCATACACAGTGCAGATAGCACTCGCGTCTGTTCCCAGCAAGTACAGTGTATTGGACTGAAGAGAAGCATCTGTTCTTGTCAGTTTCCTAAGCAGAGTTGAACTAGATATGCCCCGTGTGTGTAGGAAGCACAATTCTTTTGTTCTGAGCAAGCTCAATGTTCTGGCCCTATAGGAAACACAGGAGAGTAGAAGAGTGCTGTTTTCTCAAAAGCAGAGTGTGTTTCTTGCAAGGCGAGCTAGCGTTTGTTTCCCAGTCCTAAACGGAGTTGAATCTCATGCAGTTTCTGGTCCTACGAGCAAGAGTTGTTTTCTGCTAAGAAGAGTCACTATTGCGCTCCCATTGCCATACACAGTGCAAATAGCACTCGCGTCTGTTCCCAGCAAGTACAGTGTATTGGACTGAAGAGAAGCTACTGTTCTTGTCAGTTTCCTAAGCAGAGTTGAACTAGATATGCCCCGTGTGTGTAGGAAGCACAGTTCTTTTGTTCTGAGCAAGCTCAATGTTCTGGCCCTATAGGAAACACAGGAGAGTAGAAGAGTGCTGTTTTCTCAAAAGCAGAGTGTGTTTCTTGCAAGGCGAGCTAGCGTTTGTTTCCCAGTCCTAAACGGAGTTGAATCCCATGCAGTTTCTGGTCCTACGAGCAAGAGTTGTTTTCTGCTAAGAAAGTCACTATTGCGCTCCCATTGCCATACACAGTGCAAATAGCACTCGCGTCTGTTCCCAGCAAGTACAGTGTATTGGACTGAAGAGAAGCATCTGTTCTTGTCAGTTTCCTAAGCAGAGTTGAACTAGATATGCCCCGTGTGTGTAGGAAGCACAGTTCTTTTGTTCTGAGCAAGCTCACTGTTCTGGCCCTATAGGAAACACAGGAGAGTAGAAGAGTGCTGTTTTCTCAAAAGCAGAGTGTGTTTCTTGCAAGGCGAGCTAGCGTTTGTTTCCCAGTCCTAAACGGAGTTGAATCCCATGCAGTTTCTGGTCCTACGAGCAAGAGTTGTTTTCTGCTAAGAAGAGTCACTATTGCGCTGCCATTGCCATACACAGTGCAAATAGCACTGGCGTCTGTTCCCAGCAATTACAGTGTATTGGACTGAAGAGAAGCTACTGTTCTTGTCAGTTTCCTAAGCAGAGTTGAACTAGATATGCCCCGTGTGTGTAGGAAGCACAGTTCTTTTGTTCTGAGCAAGCTCACTGTTCTGGTCCTCTAGGAAACACAGGAGAGTAGAAGAGTGCTGTTTTCTCAAAAGCAGAGTGTGTTTCTTGCAAGGCGAGCTAGCATTTGTTTCCCAGTCCTAAACGGAGTTGAATCCCATGCAGTTTCTCGTCCTACTAGCAAGAGTTGTTTTCTGCTAAGAAGAGTCACTATTGCGCTCCCATTGCCATACACAGTGCAGATAGCACTCGCGTCTGTTCCCAGCAAGTACAGTGTATTGGACTGAAGAGAAGCTACTGTTCTTGTCAGTTTCCTAAGCAGAGTTGAACTAGATATGCCCCGTGTGTAGGAAGCACAGTTCTTTCGTTCTGAGCAAGCTCAATGTTCTGGCCCTATAGGAAACACAGGAGAGTAGAAGAGTGCTGTTTTCTCAAAAGCAGAGTGTGTTTCTTGCAAGGCGAGCTAGCGTTTGTTTCCCAGTCCTAAACGGAGTTGAATCCCATGCAGTTTCTGGTCCTACGAGCAAGAGTTGTTTTCTGCTAAGAAGAGTCACTATTGCGCTCCCATTGCCATACACAGTGCAAATAGCACTCGCGTCTGTTCCCAGCAAGTACAGTGTATTGGACTGAAGAGAAGCTACTGTTCTTGTCAGTTTCCTAAGCAGAGTTGAACTAGATATGCCCCGTGTGTGTAGGAAGCAGAGTTCTTTTGTTCTGAGCAAGCTCACTGTTCTGGCCCTATAGGAAACACAGGAGAGTAGAAGAGTGCTGTTTTCTCAAAAGCAGAGTGTGTTTCTTGCAAGGCGAGCTAGCGTTTGTTTCCCAGTCCTAAACGGAGTTGAATCCCATGCAGTTTCTGGTCCTACGAGCAAGAGTTGTTTTCTGCTAAGAAGAGTCACTATTGCGCTCCCATTGCCATACACAGTGCAGATAGCACTCGCGTCTGTTCCCAGCAAGTACAGTGTATTGGACAGAAGAGAAGCTACTGTTCTTGTCAGTTTCCTAAGCAGAGTTGAACTAGATATGCCCCGTGTGTGTAGGAAGCAGAGTTCTTTTGTTCTGAGCAAGCTCACTGTTCTGGCCCTATAGGAAACACAGGAGAGTAGAAGAGTGCTGTTTTCTCAAAAGCAGAGTGTGTTTCTTGCAAGGCGAGCTAGCGTTTGTTTCCCAGTCCTAAACGGAGTTGAATCCCATGCAGTTTCTGGTCCTACGAGCAAGAGTTGTTTTCTGCTAAGAAGAGTCACTATTGCGCTCCCATTGCCATACACAGTGCAGATAGCACTCGCGTCTGTTCCCAGCAAGTACAGTGTATTGGACAGAAGAGAAGCTACTGTTCTTGTCAGTTTCCTAAGCAGAGTTGAACTAGATATGCCCCGTGTGTGTAGGAAGCACAGTTCTTTTGTTCTGAGCAAGCTCACTGTTCTGGCCCTATAGGAAACACAGGAGAGTAGAAGAGTGCTGTTTTCTCAAAAGCAGAGTGTGTTTCTTGCAAGGCGAGCTAGCGTTTGTTTCCCAGTCCTAAACGGAGTTGAATCCCATGCAGTTTCTGGTCCTACGAGCAAGAGTTGTTTTCTGCTAAGAAGAGTCACTATTGCGCTCCCATTGCCATACACAGTGCAAATAGCACTCGCGTCTGTTCCCAGCAAGTACAGTGTATTGGACTGAAGAGAAGCTACTGTTCTTGTCAGTTTCCTAAGCAGAGTTGAACTAGATATGCCCCGTGTGTGTAGGAAGCACAGTTCTTTTGTTCTGAGCAAGCTCAATGTTCTGGCCCTATAGGAAACACAGGAGAGTAGAAGAGTGCTGTTTTCTCAAAAGCAGAGTGTGTTTCTTGCAAGGCGAGCTAGCGTTTGTTTCCCAGTCCTAAAGGGAGTTGAATCCCATGCCGTTTCTGCTCCTACTAGGAACTGTTGTTTTCTGCTAAGAAGAGTCACTATTGCGCTCCCATTGCCATACACAGTGCAAATAGCACTCGCGTCTGTTCCCAGCAAGTACAGTGTATTGGACTGAAGAGAAGCTACTGTTCTTGTCAGTTTCCTAAGCAGAGTTGAACTAGATATGCCCCGTGTGTGTAGGAAGCACAGTTCTTTTGTTCTGAGCAAGCTCACTGTCCTGGCCCTATAGGAAACACAGGAGAGTAGAAGAGTGCTGTTTTCTCAAAAGCAGAGTGTGTTTCTTGCAAGGAGAGCTAGCATTTGTTTCCCAGTCCTAAACGGAGTTGAATCCCATGCAGTTTCTGCTCCTACTAGCAAAAGTTGTTTTCTCCATAGAAGAGTCACTATTGCACTCCCATTGCCATACACAGTGCAAATAGCACTCGCGTCTGTTCCCAGCAAGTACAGTGTATTGGACTGAAGAGAAGCATCTGTTCTTATCAGTTTCCTAAGCAGAGTTGAACTAGATATGCCCCGTGTGTGTAGGAAGCACAATTCTTTTGTTCTGAGCAAGCTCAATGTTCTGGCCCTATAGGAAACACAGGAGAGTAGAAGAGTGCTGTTTTCTCAAAAGCAGAGTGTGTTTCTTGCAAGGCGAGCTAGCGTTTGTTTCCCAGTCCTAAACGGAGTTGAATCCCATGCAGTTTCTGGTCCTACGAGCAAGAGTTGTTTTCTGCTAAGAAGAGTCACTATTGCGCTCCCATTGCCATACACAGTGCAAATAGCACTCGCGTCTGTTCACAGCAAGTACAGTGTATTGGACTGAAGAGAAGCTACTGTTCTTGTCAGTTTCCTAAGCAGAGTTGAACTAGATATGCCCCGTGTGTGTAGGAATCACAGTTCTTTTGTTCTGAGCAAGCTCACTGTTCTGGCCCTATAGGAAACACAGGAGAGTAGAAGAGTGCTGTTTTCTCAAAAGCAGAGTGTGTTTCTTGCAAGGCGAGCTAGCGTTTGTTTCCCAGTCCTAAACGGAGTTGAATCCCATGCAGTTTCTGGTCCTACGAGCAAGAGTTGTTTTCTGCTAAGAAGAGTCACTATTGCGCTCCCATTGCCATACACAGTGCAAATAGCACTCGCATCTGTTCCCAGCAAGTACAGTGTATTGGACTGAAGAGAAGCTACTGTTCTTGTCAGTTTCCTAAGCAGAGTTGAACTAGATATGCCCCGTGTGTGTAGGAAGCACAGTTCTTTTGTTCTGAGCAAGCTCAATGTTCTGGCCGTATAGGAAACACAGGAGAGTAGAAGAGTGCTGTTTTCTCAAAAGCAGAGTGTGTTTCTTGCAAGGCGAGCTAGCGTTTGTTTCCCAGTCCTAAACGGAGTTGAATCCCATGCAGTTTCTGCTCCTACTAGGAACTGTTGTTTTCTGCTAAGAAGAGTCACTATTGTGCTCCCATTGCCATACACAGTGCAAATAGCACTCGCGTCTGTTCCCAGCAAGTACAGTGTATTGGACTGAAGAGAAGCTACTGTTCTTGTCAGTTTCCTAAGCAGAGTTGAACTAGATATGCCCCGTGTGTGTAGGAAGCACAGTTCTTTTGTTCTGAGCAAGCTCACTGTTCTGGCCCTATAGGAAACACAGGAGAGTAGAAGAGTGCTGTTTTCTCAAAAGCAGAGTGTGTTTCTTGCAAGGCGAGCTAGCGTTTGTTTCCCAGTCCTAAACGGAGTTGAATCCCATGCAGTTTCTGGTCCTACGAGCAAGAGTTGTTTTCTGCTAAGAAGAGTCACTATTGCGCTCCCATTGCCATACACAGTGCAAATAGCACTCGCGTCTGTTCCCAGCAAATACAGTGTATTGGACTGAAGAGAAGCTACTGTTCTTGTCAGTTTCCTAAGCAGAGTTGAACTAGATATGCCCCGTGTGTGTAGGAAGCACAGTTCTTTTGTTCTGAGCAAGCTCACTGTTCTGGCCCTATAGGAAACACAGGAGAGTAGAAGAGTGCTGTTTTCTCAAAAGCAGAGTGTGTTTCTTGCAAGGCGAGCTAGCGTTTGTTTCCCAGTCCTAAACGGAGTTGAATCCCATGCAGTTTCTGGTCCTACGAGCAAGAGTTGTTTTCTGCTAAGAAGAGTCACTATTGCGCTCCCATTGCCATACACAGTGCAAATAGCACTCGCGTCTGTTCCCAGCAAGTACAGTGTATTGGACTGAAGAGAAGCTACTGTTCTTGTCAGTTTCCTAAGCAGAGTTGAACTAGATATGCCCCGTGTGTGTAGGAAGCACAGTTCTTTTGTTCTGAGCAAGCTCAATGTTCTGGCCCTATAGGAAACACAGGAGAGTAGAAGAGTGCTGTTTTCTCAAAAGCAGAGTGTGTTTCTTGCAAGGCGAGCTAGCGTTTGTTTCCCAGTCCTAAACGGAGTTGAATCCCATGCAGTTTCTGGTCCTACGAGCAAGAGTTTTTTTCTGCTAAGAAAGTCACTATTGCGCTCCCATTGCCATACACAGTGCAAATAGCACTCGCGTCTGTTCCCAGCAAGTACAGTGTATTGGACTGAAGAGAAGCTACTGTTCTTGTCAGTTTCCTAAGCAGAGTTGAACTAGATATGCCCCGTGTGTGTAGGAAGCACAGTTCTTTTGTTCTGAGCAAGCTCACTGTTCTGGCCCTATAGTAAACACAGGAGAGTAGAAGAGTGCTGTTTTCTCAAAAGCAGAGTGTGCTTCTTGCAAGGCGAGCTAGCGTTTGTTTCCCAGTCCTAAACGGAGTTGAATCCCATGCAGTTTCTGGTCCTACGAGCAAGAGTTGTTTTCTGCTAAGAAGAGTCACTATTGCGCTCCCATTGCCATACACAGTGCAAATAGCACTCGCGTCTGTTCCCAGCAAGTACAGTGTATTGGACTGAAGAGAAGCTACTGTTCTTGTCAGTTTCCTAAGCAGAGTTGAACTAGATATGCCCCGTGTGTGTAGGAAGCACAGTTCTTTTGTTCTGAGCAAGCTCACTGTTCTGGTCCTATAGGAAACACAGGAGAGTAGAAGAGTGCTGTTTTCTCAAAAGCAGAGTGTGTTTCTTGCAAGGCGAGCTAGCGTTTGTTTCCCAGTCCTAAACGGAGTTGAATCCCATGCAGTTTCTGGTCCTACAAGCAAGAGTTGTTTTCTGCTAAGAAGAGTCACTATTGCGCTCCCATTGCCATACACAGTGCAAATAGCACTCGCATCTGTTCCCAGCAAGTACAGTGTATTGGACTGAAGAGAAGCTACTGTTCTTGTCAGTTTCCTAAGCAGAGTTGAACTAGATATGCCCCGTGTGTGTAGGAAGCACAGTTCTTTTGTTCTGAGCAAGCTCAATGTTCTGGCCCTATAGGAAACACAGGAGAGTAGAAGAGTGCTGTTTTCTCAAAAGCAGAGTGTGTTTCTTGCAAGGCGAGCTAGCGTTTGTTTCCCAGTCCTAAACGGAGTTGAATCCCATGCCGTTTCTGCTCCTACTAGGAACTGTTGTTTTCTGCTAAGAAGAGTCACTATTGCGCTCCCATTGCCATACACAGTGCAAATAGCACTCGCGTCTGTTCCCAGCAAGTACAGTGTATTGGACTGAAGAGAAGCTACTGTTCTTGTCAGTTTCCTAAGCAGAGTTGAACTAGATATGCCCCGTGTGTGTAGGAAGCACAGTTCTTTTGTTCTGAGCAAGCTCACTGTTCTGGTCCTATAGGAAACACAGGAGAGTAGAAGAGTGCTGTTTTCTGAAAAGCAGAGTGTGTTTCTTGCAAGGCGAGCTAGCGTTTGTTTCCCAGTCCTAAACGGAGTTGAATCCCATGCAGTTTCTGGTCCTACGAGCAAGAGTTGTTTTCTGCTAAGAAGAGTCACTATTGCGCTCCCATTGCCATACACAGTGCAAATAGCACTCGCGTCTGTTCCCAGCAAGTACAGTGTATTGGACTGAAGAGAAGCTACTGTTCTTGTCAGTTTCCTAAGCAGAGTTGAACTAGATATGCCCCGTGTGTGTAGGAAGCACAGTTCTTTTGTTCTGAGCAAGCTCACTGTTCTGGCCCTATAGGAAACACAGGAGAGTAGAAGAGTGTTGTTTTCTCAAAAGCAGAGTGTGTTTCTTGCAAGGCGAGCTAGCGTTTGTTTCCCAGTTTTAAACGGAGTTGAATCTCATGCAGTTTCTGGTCCTACGAGCAAGAGTTGTTTTCTGCTAAGAAGAGTCACTATTGCGCTCCCATTGCCATACACAGTGCAAATAGCACTCGCGTCTGTTCCCAGCAAGTACAGTGTATTGGACTGAAGAGAAGCTACTGTTCTTGTCAGTTTCCTAAGCAGAGTTGAACTAGATATGCCCCGTGTGTGTAGGAAGCACAGTTCTTTTGTTCTGAGCAAGCTCACTGTTCTGGCCCTATAGGAAACACAGGAGAGTAGAAGCGTGCTGTTTTCTCAAAAGCAGAGTGTGTTTCTTGCAAGGCGAGCTAGCGTTTGTTTCCCAGTCCTAAACGGAGTTGAATCCCATGCAGTTTCTGGTCCTACGAGCAAGAGTTGTTTTCTGCTAAGAAGAGTCACTATTGCGCTCCCATTGCCATACACAGTGCAAATAGCACTCGCGTCTGTTCCCAGCAAGTACAGTGTATTGGACTGAAGAGAAGCTACTGTTCTTGTCAGTTTCCTAAGCAGAGTTGAACTAGATATGCCCCGTGTGTGTAGGAAGCACAGTTCTTTTGTTCTGAGCAAGCTCACTGTTCTGGCCCTATAGGAAACACAGGAGAGTAGAAGAGTGCTGTTTTCTCAAAAGCAGAGTGTGTTTCTTGCAAGGCGAGCTAGCGTTTGTTTCCCAGTCCTAAACGGAGTTGAATCCCATGCAGTTTCTGGTCCTACGAGCAAGAGTTGTTTTCTGCTAAGAAGAGTCACTATTGCGCTCCCATTGCCATACACAGTGCAAATAGCACTCGCGTCTGTTCCCAGCAAGTACAGTGTATTGGACTGAAGAGAAGCTACTGTTCTTGTCAGTTTCCTAAGCAGAGTTGAACTAGATATGCCCCGTGTGTGTAGGAAGCACAGTTCTTTTGTTCTGAGCAAGCTCACTGTTCTGGCCCTATAGGAAACACAGGAGAGTAGAAGAGTGCTGTTTTCTCAAAAGCAGAGTGTGTTTCTTGCAAGGCGAGCTAGCGTTTGTTTCCCAGTCCTAAACGGAGTTGAATCCCATGCAGTTTCTGGTCCTACGAGCAAGAGTTGTTTTCTGCTAAGAAGAGTCACTATTGCGCTCCCTTTGCCATACACAGTGCAAATAGCACTCGCGTCTGTTCCCAGCAAGTACAGTGTATTGGACTGAAGAGAAGCTACTGTTCTTGTCAGTTTCCTAAGCAGAGTTGAACTAGATATGCCCCGTGTGTGTAGGAAGCACAGTTCTTTTGTTCTGAGCAAGCTCACTGTTCTGGCCCTATAGGAAGCACAGGAGAGTAGAAGAGTGCTGTTTTCTCAAAAGCAGAGTGTGTTTCTTGCAAGGCGAGCTAGCGTTTGTTTCCCAGTCCTAAACGGAGTTGAATCCCATGCAGTTTCTGGTCCTACGAGCAAGAGTTGTTTTCTGCTAAGAAGAGTCACTATTGCCCTCCCATTGCCATACACAGTGCAAATAGCACTCGCGTCTGTTCCCAGCAAGTACAGTGTATTGGACTGAAGAGAAGCTACTGTTCTTGTCAGTTTCCTAAGCAGAGTTGAACTAGATATGCCCCGTGTGTGTAGGAAGCACAGTTCTTTTGTTCTGAGCAAGCTCACTGTTCTGGCCCTATAGGAAACACAGGAGAGTAGAAGAGTGCTGTTTTCTCAAAAGCAGAGTGTGTTTCTTGCAAGGCGAGCTAGCGTTTGTTTCCCAGTCCTAAACGGAGTTGAATCCCATGCAGTTTCTGGTCCTACGAGCAAGAGTTGTTTTCTGCTAAGAAGAGTCACTATTGCGCTCCCATTGCCATACACAGTGCAAATAGCACTCGCGTCTGTTCCCAGCAAGTACAGTGTATTGGACTGAAGAGAAGCTACTGTTCTTGTCAGTTTCCTAAGCAGAGTTGAACTAGATATGCCCCGTGTGTGTAGGAAGCACAGTTCTTTTGTTCTGAGCAAGCTCACTGTTCTGGCCCTATAGGAAACACAGGAGAGTAGAAGAGTGCTGTTTTCTCAAAAGCAGAGTGTGTTTCTTGCAAGGCGAGCTAGCGTTTGTTTCCCAGTCCTAAACGGAGTTGAATCCCATGCAGTTTCTGGTCCTACGAGCAAGAGTTGTTTTCTGCTAAGAAGAGTCACTATTGCGCTCCCATTGCCATACACAGTGCAAATAGCACTCGCGTCTGTTCCCAGCAAGTACAGTGTATTGGACTGAAGAGAAGCTACTGTTCTTGTCAGTTTCCTAAGCAGAGTTGAACTAGATATGCCCCGTGTGTGTAGGAAGCACAGTTCTTTTGTTCTGAGCAAGCTCACTGTTCTGGCCCTATAGGAAACACAGGAGAGTAGAAGAGTGCTGTTTTCTCAAAAGCAGAGTGTGTTTCTTGCAAGGCGAGCTAGCGTTTGTTTCCCAGTCCTAAACGGAGTTGAATCCCATGCAGTTTCTGGTCCTACGAGCAAGAGTTGTTTTCTGCTAAGAAGAGTCACTATTGCGCTCCCATTGCCATACACAGTGCAAATAGCACTCGCGTCTGTTCCCAGCAAGTACAGTGTATTGGACTGAAGAGAAGCTACTGTTCTTGTCAGTTTCCTAAGCAGAGTTGAACTAGATATGCCCCGTGTGTGTAGGAAGCACAGTTCTTTTGTTCTGAGCAAGCTCACTGTTCTGGCCCTAGAGGAAACACAGGAGAGTAGAAGAGTGCTGTTTTCTCAAAAGCAGAGTGTGTTTCTTGCAAGGCGAGCTAGCGTTTGTTTCCCAGTCCTAAACGGAGTTGAATCCCATGCAGTTTCTGGTCCTACGAGCAAGAGTTGTTTTCTGCTAAGAAGAGTCACTATTGCGCTCCCATTGCCATACACAGTGCAAATAGCACTCGCGTCTGTTCCCAGCAAGTACAGTGTATTGGACTGAAGAGAAGCTACTGTTCTTGTCAGTTTCCTAAGCAGAGTTGAACTAGATATGCCCCGTGTGTGTAGGAAGCACAGTTCTTTTGTTCTGAGCAAGCTCACTGTTCTGGCCCTATAGGAAACACAGGAGAGTAGAAGAGTGCTGTTTTCTCAAAAGCAGAGTGTGTTTCTTGCAAG
Source organism: Peromyscus eremicus (assembly GCF_949786415.1). Classification (NCBI taxonomy): domain Eukaryota; kingdom Metazoa; phylum Chordata; class Mammalia; order Rodentia; family Cricetidae; genus Peromyscus; species Peromyscus eremicus. Next base: position 62,371 of record NW_026735498.1, on the reverse strand, counting down.
GCGAGCTAGCGTTTGTTTCCCAGTCCTAAACGGAGTTGAATCCCATGCAGTTTCTGGTCCTACGAGCAAGAGTTGTTTTCTGCTAAGAAGAGTCACTATTGCGCTCCCATTGCCATACACAGTGCAAATAGCACTCGCGTCTGTTCCCAGCAAGTACAGTGTATTGGACTGAAGAGAAGCTACTGTTCTTGTCAGTTTCCTAAGCAGAGTTGAACTAGATATGCCCCGTGTGTGTAGGAAGCACAGTTCTTTTGTTCTGAGCAAGCTCACTGTTCTGGCCCTATAGGAAACACAGGAGAGTAGAAGAGTGCTGTTTTCTCAAAAGCAGAGTGTGTTTCTTGCAAGGCGAGCTAGCGTTTGTTTCCCAGTCCTAAACGGAGTTGAATCCCATGCAGTTTCTGGTCCTACGAGCAAGAGTTGTTTTCTGCTAAGAAGAGTCACTATTGCGCTCCCATTGCCATACACAGTGCAAATAGCACTCGCGTCTGTTCCCAGCAAGTACAGTGTATTGGACTGAAGAGAAGCTACTGTTCTTGTCAGTTTCCTAAGCAGAGTTGAACTAGATATGCCCCGTGTGTGTAGGAAGCACAGTTCTTTTGTTCTGAGCAAGCTCACTGTTCTGGCCCTATAGGAAACACAGGAGAGTAGAAGAGTGCTGTTTTCTCAAAAGCAGAGTGTGTTTCTTGCAAGGCGAGCTAGCGTTTGTTTCCCAGTCCTAAACGGAGTTGAATCCCATGCAGTTTCTGGTCCTACGAGCAAGAGTTGTTTTCTGCTAAGAAGAGTCACTATTGCGCTCCCTTTGCCATACACAGTGCAAATAGCACTCGCGTCTGTTCCCAGCAAGTACAGTGTATTGGACTGAAGAGAAGCTACTGTTCTTGTCAGTTTCCTAAGCAGAGTTGAACTAGATATGCCCCGTGTGTGTAGGAAGCACAGTTCTTTTGTTCTGAGCAAGCTCACTGTTCTGGCCCTATAGGAAACACAGGAGAGTAGAAGAGTGCTGTTTTCTCAAAAGCAGAGTGTGTTTCTTGCAAGGCGAGCTAGCGTTTGTTTCCCAGTCCTAAACGGAGTTGAATCCCATGCAGTTTCTGGTCCTACGAGCAAGAGTTGTTTTCTGCTAAGAAGAGTCACTATTGCGCTCCCATTGCCATACACAGTGCAAATAGCACTCGCGTCTGTTCCCAGCAAGTACAGTGTATTGGACTGAAGAGAAGCTACTGTTCTTGTCAGTTTCCTAAGCAGAGTTGAACTAGATATGCCCCGTGTGTGTAGGAAGCACAGTTCTTTTGTTCTGAGCAAGCTCAATGTTCTGGCCCTATAGGAAACACAGGAGAGTAGAAGAGTGCTGTTTTCTCAAAAGCAGAGTGTGTTTCTTGCAAGGCGAGCTAGCGTTGGTTTCCCAGTCCTAAACGGAGTTGAATCCCATGCAGTTTCTGCTCCTACTAGCAAAAGATGTTTTCTCCATAGAAGAGTCACTATTGCACTCCCATTGCCATACACAGTGCAAATAGCACTCGCGTCTGTTCCCAGCAAGTACAGTGTATTGGACTGAAGAGAAGCTACTGTTCTTGTCAGTTTCCTAAGCAGAGTTGAACTAGATATGCCCCGTGTGTGTAGGAAGCACAGTTCTTTTGTTCTGAGCAAGCTCAATGTTCTGGCCGTATAGGAAACACAGGAGAGTAGAAGAGTGCTGTTTTCTCAAAAGCAGAGTGTGTTTCTTGCAAGGCGAGCTAGCGTTTGTTTCCCAGTCCTAAACGGAGTTGAATCCCATGCAGTTTCTGCTCCTACTAGGAACTGTTGTTTTCTGCTAAGAAGAGTCACTATTGCGCTCCCATTGCCATACACAGTGCAAATAGCACTCGCGTCTGTTCCCAGCAAGTACAGTGTATTGGACTGAAGAGAAGCTACTGTTCTTGTCAGTTTCCTAAGCAGAGTTGAACTAGATATGCCCCGTGTGTGTAGGAAGCACAGTTCTTTTGTTCTGAGCAAGCTCACTGTTCTGGCCCTATAGGAAACACAGGAGAGTAGAAGAGTGCTGTTTTCTCAAAAGCAGAGTGTGTTTCTTGCAAGGCGAGCTAGCGTTTGTTTCCCAGTCCTAAACGGAGTTGAATCCCATGCAGTTTCTGGTCCTACGAGCAAGAGTTGTTTTCTGCTAAGAAGAGTCACTATTGCGCTCCCATTGCCATACACAGTGCAAATAGCACTCGCGTCTGTTCCCAGCAAATACAGTGTATTGGACTGAAGAGAAGCTACTGTTCTTGTCAGTTTCCTAAGCAGAGTTGAACTAGATATGCCCCGTGTGTGTAGGAAGCACAGTTCTTTTGTTCTGAGCAAGCTCACTGTTCTGGCCCTATAGGAAACACAGGAGAGTAGAAGAGTGCTGTTTTCTCAAAAGCAGAGTGTGTTTCTTGCAAGGCGAGCTAGCGTTTGTTTCCCAGTCCTAAACGGAGTTGAATCCCATGCAGTTTCTGGTCCTACGAGCAAGAGTTGTTTTCTGCTAAGAAGAGTCACTATTGCGCTCCCATTGCCATACACAGTGCAAATAGCACTCGCGTCTGTTCCCAGCAAGTACAGTGTATTGGACTGAAGAGAAGCTACTGTTCTTGTCAGTTTCCTAAGCAGAGTTGAACTAGATATGCCCCGTGTGTGTAGGAAGCACAGTTCTTTTGTTCTGAGCAAGCTCAATGTTCTGGCCCTATAGGAAACACAGGAGAGTAGAAGAGTGCTGTTTTCTCAAAAGCAGAGTGTGTTTCTTGCAAGGCGAGCTAGCGTTTGTTTCCCAGTCCTAAACGGAGTTGAATCCCATGCAGTTTCTGGTCCTACGAGCAAGAGTTTTTTTCTGCTAAGAAAGTCACTATTGCGCTCCCATTGCCATACACAGTGCAAATAGCACTCGCGTCTGTTCCCAGCAAGTACAGTGTATTGGACTGAAGAGAAGCTACTGTTCTTGTCAGTTTCCTAAGCAGAGTTGAACTAGATATGCCCCGTGTGTGTAGGAAGCACAGTTCTTTTGTTCTGAGCAAGCTCACTGTTCTGGCCCTATAGTAAACACAGGAGAGTAGAAGAGTGCTGTTTTCTCAAAAGCAGAGTGTGCTTCTTGCAAGGCGAGCTAGCGTTTGTTTCCCAGTCCTAAACGGAGTTGAATCCCATGCAGTTTCTGGTCCTACGAGCAAGAGTTGTTTTCTGCTAAGAAGAGTCACTATTGCGCTCCCATTGCCATACACAGTGCAAATAGCACTCGCGTCTGTTCCCAGCAAGTACAGTGTATTGGACTGAAGAGAAGCTACTGTTCTTGTCAGTTTCCTAAGCAGAGTTGAACTAGATATGCCCCGTGTGTGTAGGAAGCACAGTTCTTTTGTTCTGAGCAAGCTCACTGTTCTGGTCCTATAGGAAACACAGGAGAGTAGAAGAGTGCTGTTTTCTCAAAAGCAGAGTGTGTTTCTTGCAAGGCGAGCTAGCGTTTGTTTCCCAGTCCTAAACGGAGTTGAATCCCATGCAGTTTCTGGTCCTACAAGCAAGAGTTGTTTTCTGCTAAGAAGAGTCACTATTGCGCTCCCATTGCCATACACAGTGCAAATAGCACTCGCATCTGTTCCCAGCAAGTACAGTGTATTGGACTGAAGAGAAGCTACTGTTCTTGTCAGTTTCCTAAGCAGAGTTGAACTAGATATGCCCCGTGTGTGTAGGAAGCACAGTTCTTTTGTTCTGAGCAAGCTCAATGTTCTGGCCCTATAGGAAACACAGGAGAGTAGAAGAGTGCTGTTTTCTCAAAAGCAGAGTGTGTTTCTTGCAAGGCGAGCTAGCGTTTGTTTCCCAGTCCTAAACGGAGTTGAATCCCATGCCGTTTCTGCTCCTACTAGGAACTGTTGTTTTCTGCTAAGAAGAGTCACTATTGCGCTCCCATTGCCATACACAGTGCAAATAGCACTCGCGTCTGTTCCCAGCAAGTACAGTGTATTGGACTGAAGAGAAGCTACTGTTCTTGTCAGTTTCCTAAGCAGAGTTGAACTAGATATGCCCCGTGTGTGTAGGAAGCACAGTTCTTTTGTTCTGAGCAAGCTCACTGTTCTGGTCCTATAGGAAACACAGGAGAGTAGAAGAGTGCTGTTTTCTGAAAAGCAGAGTGTGTTTCTTGCAAGGCGAGCTAGCGTTTGTTTCCCAGTCCTAAACGGAGTTGAATCCCATGCAGTTTCTGGTCCTACGAGCAAGAGTTGTTTTCTGCTAAGAAGAGTCACTATTGCGCTCCCATTGCCATACACAGTGCAAATAGCACTCGCGTCTGTTCCCAGCAAGTACAGTGTATTGGACTGAAGAGAAGCTACTGTTCTTGTCAGTTTCCTAAGCAGAGTTGAACTAGATATGCCCCGTGTGTGTAGGAAGCACAGTTCTTTTGTTCTGAGCAAGCTCACTGTTCTGGCCCTATAGGAAACACAGGAGAGTAGAAGAGTGTTGTTTTCTCAAAAGCAGAGTGTGTTTCTTGCAAGGCGAGCTAGCGTTTGTTTCCCAGTTTTAAACGGAGTTGAATCTCATGCAGTTTCTGGTCCTACGAGCAAGAGTTGTTTTCTGCTAAGAAGAGTCACTATTGCGCTCCCATTGCCATACACAGTGCAAATAGCACTCGCGTCTGTTCCCAGCAAGTACAGTGTATTGGACTGAAGAGAAGCTACTGTTCTTGTCAGTTTCCTAAGCAGAGTTGAACTAGATATGCCCCGTGTGTGTAGGAAGCACAGTTCTTTTGTTCTGAGCAAGCTCACTGTTCTGGCCCTATAGGAAACACAGGAGAGTAGAAGCGTGCTGTTTTCTCAAAAGCAGAGTGTGTTTCTTGCAAGGCGAGCTAGCGTTTGTTTCCCAGTCCTAAACGGAGTTGAATCCCATGCAGTTTCTGGTCCTACGAGCAAGAGTTGTTTTCTGCTAAGAAGAGTCACTATTGCGCTCCCATTGCCATACACAGTGCAAATAGCACTCGCGTCTGTTCCCAGCAAGTACAGTGTATTGGACTGAAGAGAAGCTACTGTTCTTGTCAGTTTCCTAAGCAGAGTTGAACTAGATATGCCCCGTGTGTGTAGGAAGCACAGTTCTTTTGTTCTGAGCAAGCTCACTGTTCTGGCCCTATAGGAAACACAGGAGAGTAGAAGAGTGCTGTTTTCTCAAAAGCAGAGTGTGTTTCTTGCAAGGCGAGCTAGCGTTTGTTTCCCAGTCCTAAACGGAGTTGAATCCCATGCAGTTTCTGGTCCTACGAGCAAGAGTTGTTTTCTGCTAAGAAGAGTCACTATTGCGCTCCCATTGCCATACACAGTGCAAATAGCACTCGCGTCTGTTCCCAGCAAGTACAGTGTATTGGACTGAAGAGAAGCTACTGTTCTTGTCAGTTTCCTAAGCAGAGTTGAACTAGATATGCCCCGTGTGTGTAGGAAGCACAGTTCTTTTGTTCTGAGCAAGCTCACTGTTCTGGCCCTATAGGAAACACAGGAGAGTAGAAGAGTGCTGTTTTCTCAAAAGCAGAGTGTGTTTCTTGCAAGGCGAGCTAGCGTTTGTTTCCCAGTCCTAAACGGAGTTGAATCCCATGCAGTTTCTGGTCCTACGAGCAAGAGTTGTTTTCTGCTAAGAAGAGTCACTATTGCGCTCCCTTTGCCATACACAGTGCAAATAGCACTCGCGTCTGTTCCCAGCAAGTACAGTGTATTGGACTGAAGAGAAGCTACTGTTCTTGTCAGTTTCCTAAGCAGAGTTGAACTAGATATGCCCCGTGTGTGTAGGAAGCACAGTTCTTTTGTTCTGAGCAAGCTCACTGTTCTGGCCCTATAGGAAGCACAGGAGAGTAGAAGAGTGCTGTTTTCTCAAAAGCAGAGTGTGTTTCTTGCAAGGCGAGCTAGCGTTTGTTTCCCAGTCCTAAACGGAGTTGAATCCCATGCAGTTTCTGGTCCTACGAGCAAGAGTTGTTTTCTGCTAAGAAGAGTCACTATTGCCCTCCCATTGCCATACACAGTGCAAATAGCACTCGCGTCTGTTCCCAGCAAGTACAGTGTATTGGACTGAAGAGAAGCTACTGTTCTTGTCAGTTTCCTAAGCAGAGTTGAACTAGATATGCCCCGTGTGTGTAGGAAGCACAGTTCTTTTGTTCTGAGCAAGCTCACTGTTCTGGCCCTATAGGAAACACAGGAGAGTAGAAGAGTGCTGTTTTCCCTCAAAAGCAGAGTGTGTTTCTTGCAAGGCGAGCTAGCGTTTGTTTCCCAGTCCTAAACGGAGTTGAATCCCATGCAGTTTCTGGTCCTACGAGCAAGAGTTGTTTTCTGCTAAGAAGAGTCACTATTGCGCCTCCCATTGCCATACACAGTGCAAATAGCACTCGCGTCTGTTCCCAGCAAGTACAGTGTATTGGACTGAAGAGAAGCTACTGTTCTTGTCAGTTTCCTAAGCAGAGTTGAACTAGATATGCCCCGTGTGTGTAGGAAGCACAGTTCTTTTGTTCTGAGCAAGCTCACTGTTCTGGCCCTATAGGAAACACAGGAGAGTAGAAGAGTGCTGTTTTCCTCAAAAGCAGAGTGTGTTTCTTGCAAGGCGAGCTAGCGTTTGTTTCCCAGTCCTAAACGGAGTTGAATCCCATGCAGTTTCTGGTCCTACGAGCAAGAGTTGTTTTCTGCTAAGAAGAGTCACTATTGCGCTCCCCATTGCCATACACAGTGCAAATAGCACTCGCGTCTGTTCCCAGCAAGTACAGTGTATTGGACTGAAGAGAAGCTACTGTTCTTGTCAGTTTCCTAAGCAGAGTTGAACTAGATATGCCCCGTGTGTGTAGGAAGCACAGTTCTTTTGTTCTGAGCAAGCTCACTGTTCTGGCCCTATAGGAAACACAGGAGAGTAGAAGAGTGCTGTTTTCCTCAAAAGCAGAGTGTGTTTCTTGCAAGGCGAGCTAGCGTTTGTTTCCCAGTCCTAAACGGAGTTGAATCCCATGCAGTTTCTGGTCCTACGAGCAAGAGTTGTTTTCTGCTAAGAAGAGTCACTATTGCGCTCCCCATTGCCATACACAGTGCAAATAGCACTCGCGTCTGTTCCCAGCAAGTACAGTGTATTGGACTGAAGAGAAGCTACTGTTCTTGTCAGTTTCCTAAGCAGAGTTGAACTAGATATGCCCCGTGTGTGTAGGAAGCACAGTTCTTTTGTTCTGAGCAAGCTCACTGTTCTGGCCCTAGAGGAAACACAGGAGAGTAGAAGAGTGCTGTTTTCCTCAAAAGCAGAGTGTGTTTTCTTGCAAGGCGAGCTAGCGTTTGTTTCCCAGTCCTAAACGGAGTTGAATCCCATGCAGTTTCTGGTCCTACGAGCAAGAGTTGTTTTCTGCTAAGAAGAGTCACTATTGCGCTCCCATTGCCATACACAGTGCAAATAGCACTCGCGTCTGTTCCCAGCAAGTACAGTGTATTGGACTGAAGAGAAGCTACTGTTCTTGTCAGTTTCCTAAGCAGAGTTGAACTAGATATGCCCCGTGTGTGTAGGAAGCACAGTTCTTTTGTTCTGAGCAAGCTCACTGTTCTGGCCCTATAGGAAACACAGGAGAGTAGAAGAGTGCTGTTTTCTCAAAAGCAGAGTGTGTTTCTTGCAAGGCGAGCTAGCGTTTGTTTCCCAGTCCTAAACGGAGTTGAATCCCATGCAGTTTCTGGTCCTACGAGCAAGAGTTGTTTTCTGCTAAGAAGAGTCACTATTGCGCTCCCCATTGCCATACACAGTGCAAATAGCACTCGCGTCTGTTCCCAGCAAGTACAGTGTATTGGACTGAAGAGAAGCTACTGTTCTTGTCAGTTTCCTAAGCAGAGTTGAACTAGATATGCCCCGTGTGTGTAGGAAGCACAGTTCTTTTGTTCTGAGCAAGCTCACTGTTCTGGCCCTATAGGAAACACAGGAGAGTAGAAGAGTGCTGTTTTCTCAAAAGCAGAGTGTGTTTCTTGCAAGGCGAGCTAGCGTTTGTTTCCCAGTCCTAAACGGAGTTGAATCCCATGCAGTTTCTGGTCCTACGAGCAAGAGTTGTTTTCTGCTAAGAAGAGTCACTATTGCGCTCCCATTGCCATACACAGTGCAAATAGCACTCGCGTCTGTTCCCAGCAAGTACAGTGTATTGGACTGAAGAGAAGCTACTGTTCTTGTCAGTTTCCTAAGCAGAGTTGAACTAGATATGCCCCGTGTGTGTAGGAAGCACAGTTCTTTTGTTCTGAGCAAGCTCACTGTTCTGGCCCTATAGGAAACACAGGAGAGTAGAAGAGTGCTGTTTTCTCAAAAGCAGAGTGTGTTTCTTGCAAGGCGAGCTAGCGTTTGTTTCCCAGTCCTAAACGGAGTTGAATCCCATGCAGTTTCTGGTCCTACGAGCAAGAGTTGTTTTCTGCTAAGAAGAGTCACTATTGCGCTCCCTTTGCCATACACAGTGCAAATAGCACTCGCGTCTGTTCCCAGCAAGTACAGTGTATTGGACTGAAGAGAAGCTACTGTTCTTGTCAGTTTCCTAAGCAGAGTTGAACTAGATATGCCCCGTGTGTGTAGGAAGCACAGTTCTTTTGTTCTGAGCAAGCTCACTGTTCTGGCCCTATAGGAAACACAGGAGAGTAGAAGAGTGCTGTTTTCTCAAAAGCAGAGTGTGTTTCTTGCAAGGCGAGCTAGCGTTTGTTTCCCAGTCCTAAACGGAGTTGAATCCCATGCAGTTTCTGGTCCTACGAGCAAGAGTTGTTTTCTGCTAAGAAGAGTCACTATTGCGCTCCCATTGCCATACACAGTGCAAATAGCACTCGCGTCTGTTCCCAGCAAGTACAGTGTATTGGACTGAAGAGAAGCTACTGTTCTTGTCAGTTTCCTAAGCAGAGTTGAACTAGATATGCCCCGTGTGTGTAGGAAGCACAGTTCTTTTGTTCTGAGCAAGCTCACTGTTCTGGCCCTATGGGAAACACAGGAGAGTAGAAGAGTGCTGTTTTCTCAAAAGCAGAGTGTGTTTCTTGCAAGGCGAGCTAGCGTTTGTTTCCCAGTCCTAAACGGAGTTGAATCCCATGCAGTTTCTGGTCCTACGAGCAAGAGTTGTTTTTTGCTAAGAAGAGTCACTATTGCGCTCCCATTGCCATACACAGTGCAAATAGCACTCGCGTCTGTTCCCAGGAAGTACAGTGTATTGGACTGAAGAGAAGCTACTGTTCTTGTCAGTTTCCTAAGCAGAGTTGAACTAGATATGCCCCGTGTGTGTAGGAAGCACAGTTCTTTTGTTCTGAGCAAGCTCACTGTTCTGGCCCTATAGGAAACACAGGAGAGTAGAAGAGTGCTGTTTTCTCAAAAGCAGAGTGTGTTTCTTGCAAGGCGAGCTAGCGTTTGTTTCCCAGTCCTAAACGGAGTTGAATCCCATGCAGTTTCTGGTCCTACGAGCAAGAGTTGTTTTCTGCTAAGAAGAGTCACTATTGCGCTCCCTTTGCCATACACAGTGCAAATAGCACTCGCGTCTGTTCCCAGCAAGTACAGTGTATTGGACTGAAGAGAAGCTACTGTTCTTGTCAGTTTCCTAAGCAGAGTTGAACTAGATATGCCCCGTGTGTGTAGGAAGCACAGTTCTTTTGTTCTGAGCAAGCTCACTGTTCTGGCCCTATAGGAAACACAGGAGAGTAGAAGAGTGCTGTTTTCTCAAAAGCAGAGTGTGTTTCTTGCAAGGCGAGCTAGCGTTTGTTTCCCAGTCCTAAACGGAGTTGAATCCCATGCAGTTTCTGGTCCTACGAGCAAGAGTTGTTTTCTGCTAAGAAGAGTCACTATTGCGCTCCCATTGCCATACACAGTGCAAATAGCACTCGCGTCTGTTCCCAGCAAGTACAGTGTATTGGACTGAAGAGAAGCTACTGTTCTTGTCAGTTTCCTAAGCAGAGTTGAACTAGATATGCCCCGTGTGTGTAGGAAGCACAGTTCTTTTGTTCTGAGCAAGCTCACTGTTCTGGCCCTATAGGAAACACAGGAGAGTAGAAGAGTGCTGTTTTCTCAAAAGCAGAGTGTGTTTCTTGCAAGGCGAGCTAGCGTTTGTTTCCCAGTCCTAAACGGAGTTGAATCCCATGCACTTTCTGGTCCTACGAGCAAGAGTTGTTTTCTGCTAAGAAGAGTCACTATTGCGCTCCCATTGCCATACACAGTGCAAATAGCACTCGCGTCTGTTCCCAGCAAGTACAGTGTATTGGACTGAAGAGAAGCTACTGTTCTTGTCAGTTTCCTAAGCAGAGTTGAACTAGATATGCCCCGTGTGTGTAGGAAGCACAGTTCTTTTGTTCTGAGCAAGCTCACTGTTCTGGCCCTATAGGAAACACAGGAGAGTAGAAGAGTGCTGTTTTCTCAAAAGCAGAGTGTGTTTCTTGCAAGGCGAGCTAGCGTTTGTTACCCAGTCCTAAACGGAGTTGAATCCCATGCAGTTTCTGGTCCTACGAGCAAGAGTTGTTTTCTGCTAAGAAGAGTCACTATTGCGCTCCCATTGCCATACACAGTGCAAATAGCACTCGCGTCTGTTCCCAGCAAGTACAGTGTATTGGACTGAAGAGAAGCTACTGTTCTTGTCAGTTTCCTAAGCAGAGTTGAACTAGATATGCCCCGTGTGTAGGAAGCACAGTTCTTTTGTTCTGAGCAAGCTCAATGTTCTGGCACACAGGAGAGTAGAAGAGTGCTGTTTTCTCAAAAGCAGAGTGTGTTTCTTGCAAGGCGAGCTAGCGTTTGTTTCCCAGTCCTAAACGGAGTTGAATCCCATGCAGTTTCTGGTCCTACGAGCAAGAGTTGTTTTCTGCTAAGAAGAGTCACTATTGCGCTCCCATTGCCATACACAGTGCAAATAGCACTCGCGTCTGTTCCCAGCAAGTACAGTGTATTGGACTGAAGAGAAGCTACTGTTCTTGTCAGTTTCCTAAGCAGAGTTGAACTAGATATGCCCCGTGTGTGTAGGAAGCACAGTTCTTTTGTTCTGAGCAAGCTCACTGTTCTGGCCCTATAGGAAACACAGGAGAGTAGAAGAGTGCTGTTTTCTCAAAAGCAGAGTGTGTTTCTTGCAAGGCGAGCTAGCGTTTGTTTCCCAGTCCTAAACGGAGTTGAATCCCATGCAGTTTCTGGTCCTACGAGCAAGAGTTGTTTTCTGCTAAGAAGAGTCACTATTGCGCTCCCATTGCCATACACAGTGCAAATAGCACTCGCGTCTGTTCCCAGCAAGTACAGTGTATTGGACTGAAGAGAAGCTACTGTTCTTGTCAGTTTCCTAAGCAGAGTTGAACTAGATATGCCCCGTGTGTGTAGGAAGCACAGTTCTTTTGTTCTGAGCAAGCTCACTGTTCTGGCCCTATAGGAAACACAGGAGAGTAGAAGAGTGCTGTTTTCTCAAAAGCAGAGTGTGTTTCTTGCAAGGCGAGCTAGCGTTTGTTTCCCAGTCCTAAACGGAGTTGAATCCCATGCAGTTTCTGGTCCTACGAGCAAGAGTTGTTTTCTGCTAAGAAAGTCACTATTGCGCTGCCATTGCCATACACAGTGCAAATAGCACTCGCGTCTGTTCACAGCAAGTACAGTGTATTGGACTGAAGAGAAGCATCTGTTCTTGTCAGTTTCCTAAGCAGAGTTGAACTAGATATGCCCCGTGTGTGTAGGAAGCAGAGTTCTTTTGTTCTGAGCAAGCTCACTGTCCTGGCCCTATAGGAAACACAGGAGAGTAGAAGAGTGCTGTTTTCTCAAAAGCAGAGTGTGTTTCTTGCAAGGCGAGCTAGCGTTTGTTTCCCAGTCCTAAACGGAGTTGAATCCCATGCAGTTTCTGGTCCTACGAGCAAGAGTTGTTTTCTGCTAAGAAGAGTCACTATTGCCCTCCCATTGCCATACACAGTGCAAATAGCACTCGCGTCTGTTCCCAGCAAGTACAGTGTATTGGACTGAAGAGAAGCTACTGTTCTTGTCAGTTTCCTAAGCAGAGTTGAACTAGATATGCCCCGTGTGTGTAGGAAGCACAGTTCTTTTGTTCTGAGCAAGCTCACTGTTCTGGCCCTATAGGAAACACAGGAGAGTAGAAGAGTGCTGTTTTCTCAAAAGCAGAGTGTGTTTCTTGCAAGGCGAGCTAGCGTTTGTTTCCCAGTCCTAAACGGAGTTGAATCCCATGCAGTTTCTGGTCCTACGAGCAAGAGTTGTTTTCTGCTAAGAAGAGTCACTATTGCGCTCCCATTGCCATACACAGTGCAAATAGCACTCGCGTCTGTTCCCAGCAAGTACAGTGTATTGGACTGAAGAGAAGCTACTGTTCTTGTCAGTTTCCTAAGCAGAGTTGAACTAGATATGCCCCGTGTGTGTAGGAAGCAGAGTTCTTTTGTTCTGAGCAAGCTCACTGTCCTGGCCCTATAGGAAACACAGGAGAGTAGAAGAGTGCTGTTTTCTCAAAAGCAGAGTGTGTTTCTTGCAAGGCGAGCTAGCGTTTGTTTCCCAGTCCTAAACGGAGTTGAATCCCATGCAGTTTCTGGTCCTACGAGCAAGAGTTGTTTTCTGCTAAGAAGAGTCACTATTGCGCTCCCATTGCCATACACAGTGCAAATAGCACTCGCGTCTGTTCCCAGGAAGTACAGTGTATTGGACTGAAGAGAAGCTACTGTTCTTGTCAGTTTCCTAAGCAGAGTTGAACTAGATATGCCCCGTGTGTGTAGGAAGCACAGTTCTTTTGTTCTGAGCAAGCTCACTGTTCTGGCCCTATAGGAAACACAGGAGAGTAGAAGAGTGCTGTTTTCTCAAAAGCAGAGTGTGTTTCTTGCAAGGCGAGCTAGCGTTTGTTTCCCAGTCCTAAACGGAGTTGAATCCCATGCAGTTTCTGGTCCTACGAGCAAGAGTTGTTTTCTGCTAAGAAGAGTCACTATTGCGCTCCCATTGCCATACACAGTGCAAATAGCACTCGCGTCTGTTCCCAGCAAGTACAGTGTATTGGACTGAAGAGAAGCTACTGTTCTTGTCAGTTTCCTAAGCAGAGTTGAACTAGATATGCCCCGTGTGTGTAGGAAGCACAGTTCTTTTGTTCTGAGCAAGCTCACTGTTCTGGCCCTATAGGAAACACAGGAGAGTAGAAGAGTGCTGTTTTCTCAAAAGCAGAGTGTGTTTCTTGCAAGGCGAGCTAGCGTTTGTTTCCCAGTCCTAAACGGAGTTGAATCCCATGCAGTTTCTGGTCCTACGAGCAAGAGTTGTTTTCTGCTAAGAAGAGTCACTATTGCGCTCCCTTTGCCATACACAGTGCAAATAGCACTCGCGTCTGTTCCCAGCAAGTACAGTGTATTGGACTGAAGAGAAGCTACTGTTCTTGTCAGTTTCCTAAGCAGAGTTGAACTAGATATGCCCCGTGTGTGTAGGAAGCACAGTTCTTTTGTTCTGAGCAAGCTCACTGTTCTGGCCCTATAGGAAACACAGGAGAGTAGAAGAGTGCTGTTTTCTCAAAAGCAGAGTGTGTTTCTTGCAAGGCGAGCTAGCGTTTGTTTCCCAGTCCTAAACGGAGTTGAATCCCATGCAGTTTCTGGTCCTACGAGCAAGAGTTGTTTTCTGCTAAGAAGAGTCACTATTGCGCTCCCATTGCCATACACAGTGCAAATAGCACTCGCGTCTGTTCCCAGCAAGTACAGTGTATTGGACTGAAGAGAAGCTACTGTTCTTGTCAGTTTCCTAAGCAGAGTTGAACTAGATATGCCCCGTGTGTGTAGGAAGCACAGTTCTTTTGTTCTGAGCAAGCTCACTGTTCTGGCCCTATGGGAAACACAGGAGAGTAGAAGAGTGCTGTTTTCTCAAAAGCAGAGTGTGTTTCTTGCAAGGCGAGCTAGCGTTTGTTTCCCAGTCCTAAACGGAGTTGAATCCCATGCAGTTTCTGGTCCTACGAGCAAGAGTTGTTTTTTGCTAAGAAGAGTCACTATTGCGCTCCCATTGCCATACACAGTGCAAATAGCACTCGCGTCTGTTCCCAGGAAGTACAGTGTATTGGACTGAAGAGAAGCTACTGTTCTTGTCAGTTTCCTAAGCAGAGTTGAACTAGATATGCCCCGTGTGTGTAGGAAGCACAGTTCTTTTGTTCTGAGCAAGCTCACTGTTCTGGCCCTATAGGAAACACAGGAGAGTAGAAGAGTGCTGTTTTCTCAAAAGCAGAGTGTGTTTCTTGCAAGGCGAGCTAGCGTTTGTTTCCCAGTCCTAAACGGAGTTGAATCCCATGCAGTTTCTGGTCCTACGAGCAAGAGTTGTTTTCTGCTAAGAAGAGTCACTATTGCGCTCCCTTTGCCATACACAGTGCAAATAGCACTCGCGTCTGTTCCCAGCAAGTACAGTGTATTGGACTGAAGAGAAGCTACTGTTCTTGTCAGTTTCCTAAGCAGAGTTGAACTAGATATGCCCCGTGTGTGTAGGAAGCACAGTTCTTTTGTTCTGAGCAAGCTCACTGTTCTGGCCCTATAGGAAACACAGGAGAGTAGAAGAGTGCTGTTTTCTCAAAAGCAGAGTGTGTTTCTTGCAAGGCGAGCTAGCGTTTGTTTCCCAGTCCTAAACGGAGTTGAATCCCATGCAGTTTCTGGTCCTACGAGCAAGAGTTGTTTTCTGCTAAGAAGAGTCACTATTGCGCTCCCATTGCCATACACAGTGCAAATAGCACTCGCGTCTGTTCCCAGCAAGTACAGTGTATTGGACTGAAGAGAAGCTACTGTTCTTGTCAGTTTCCTAAGCAGAGTTGAACTAGATATGCCCCGTGTGTGTAGGAAGCACAGTTCTTTTGTTCTGAGCAAGCTCACTGTTCTGGCCCTATAGGAAACACAGGAGAGTAGAAGAGTGCTGTTTTCTCAAAAGCAGAGTGTGTTTCTTGCAAGGCGAGCTAGCGTTTGTTTCCCAGTCCTAAACGGAGTTGAATCCCATGCACTTTCTGGTCCTACGAGCAAGAGTTGTTTTCTGCTAAGAAGAGTCACTATTGCGCTCCCATTGCCATACACAGTGCAAATAGCACTCGCGTCTGTTCCCAGCAAGTACAGTGTATTGGACTGAAGAGAAGCTACTGTTCTTGTCAGTTTCCTAAGCAGAGTTGAACTAGATATGCCCTGTGTGTGTAGGAAGCACAGTTCTTTTGTTCTGAGCAAGCTCACTGTTCTGGCCCTATAGGAAACACAGGAGAGTAGAAGAGTGCTGTTTTCTCAAAAGCAGAGTGTGTTTCTTGCAAGGCGAGCTAGCGTTTGTTACCCAGTCCTAAACGGAGTTGAATCCCATGCAGTTTCTGGTCCTACGAGCAAGAGTTGTTTTCTGCTAAGAAGAGTCACTATTGCGCTCCCATTGCCATACACAGTGCAAATAGCACTCGCGTCTGTTCCCAGCAAGTACAGTGTATTGGACTGAAGAGAAGCTACTGTTCTTGTCAGTTTCCTAAGCAGAGTTGAACTAGATATGCCCCGTGTGTAGGAAGCACAGTTCTTTTGTTCTGAGCAAGCTCAATGTTCTGGCCCTATAGGAAACACAGGAGAGTAGAAGAGTGCTGTTTTCTCAAAAGCAGAGTGTGTTTCTTGCAAGGCGAGCTAGCGTTTGTTTCCCAGTCCTAAACGGAGTTGAATCCCATGCAGTTTCTGGTCCTACGAGCAAGAGTTGTTTTCTGCTAAGAAGAGTCACTATTGCGCTCCCATTGCCATACACAGTGCAAATAGCACTCGCGTCTGTTCCCAGCAAGTACAGTGTATTGGACTGAAGAGAAGCTACTGTTCTTGTCAGTTTCCTAAGCAGAGTTGAACTAGATATGCCCCGTGTGTGTAGGAAGCACAGTTCTTTTGTTCTGAGCAAGCTCACTGTTCTGGCCCTATAGGAAACACAGGAGAGTAGAAGAGTGCTGTTTTCTCAAAAGCAGAGTGTGTTTCTTGCAAGGCGAGCTAGCGTTTGTTTCCCAGTCCTAAACGGAGTTGAATCCCATGCAGTTTCTGGTCCTACGAGCAAGAGTTGTTTTCTGCTAAGAAGAGTCACTATTGCGCTCCCATTGCCATACACAGTGCAAATAGCACTCGCGTCTGTTCCCAGCAAGTACAGTGTATTGGACTGAAGAGAAGCTACTGTTCTTGTCAGTTTCCTAAGCAGAGTTGAACTAGATATGCCCCGTGTGTGTAGGAAGCACAGTTCTTTTGTTCTGAGCAAGCTCACTGTTCTGGCCCTATAGGAAACACAGGAGAGTAGAAGAGTGCTGTTTTCTCAAAAGCAGAGTGTGTTTCTTGCAAGGCGAGCTAGCGTTTGTTTCCCAGTCCTAAACGGAGTTGAATCCCATGCAGTTTCTGGTCCTACGAGCAAGAGTTGTTTTCTGCTAAGAAGAGTCACTATTGCGCTCCCATTGCCATACACAGTGCAAATAGCACTCGCGTCTGTTCCCAGCAAGTACAGTGTATTGGACTGAAGAGAAGCTACTGTTCTTGTCAGTTTCCTAAGCAGAGTTGAACTAGATATGCCCCGTGTGTGTAGGAAGCACAGTTCTTTTGTTCTGAGCAAGCTCACTGTTCTGGCCCTATAGGAAACACAGGAGAGTAGAAGAGTGCTGTTTTCTCAAAAGCAGAGTGTGTTTCTTGCAAGGCGAGCTAGCGTTTGTTTCCCAGTCCTAAACGGAGTTGAATCCCATGCAGTTTCTGGTCCTACGAGCAAGAGTTGTTTTCTGCTAAGAAAGTCACTATTGCGCTGCCATTGCCATACACAGTGCAAATAGCACTCGCGTCTGTTCACAGCAAGTACAGTGTATTGGACTGAAGAGAAGCATCTGTTCTTGTCAGTTTCCTAAGCAGAGTTGAACTAGATATGCCCCGTGTGTGTAGGAAGCAGAGTTCTTTTGTTCTGAGCAAGCTCACTGTCCTGGCCCTATAGGAAACACAGGAGAGTAGAAGAGTGCTGTTTTCTCAAAAGCAGAGTGTGTTTCTTGCAAGGCGAGCTAGCGTTTGTTTCCCAGTCCTAAACGGAGTTGAATCCCATGCAGTTTCTGGTCCTACGAGCAAGAGTTGTTTTCTGCTAAGAAGAGTCACTATTGCCCTCCCATTGCCATACACAGTGCAAATAGCACTCGCGTCTGTTCCCAGCAAGTACAGTGTATTGGACTGAAGAGAAGCTACTGTTCTTGTCAGTTTCCTAAGCAGAGTTGAACTAGATATGCCCCGTGTGTGTAGGAAGCACAGTTCTTTTGTTCTGAGCAAGCTCACTGTTCTGGCCCTATAGGAAACACAGGAGAGTAGAAGAGTGCTGTTTTCTCAAAAGCAGAGTGTGTTTCTTGCAAGGCGAGCTAGCGTTTGTTTCCCAGTCCTAAACGGAGTTGAATCCCATGCAGTTTCTGGTCCTACGAGCAAGAGTTGTTTTCTGCTAAGAAGAGTCACTATTGCGCTCCCATTGCCATACACAGTGCAAATAGCACTCGCGTCTGTTCCCAGCAAGTACAGTGTATTGGACTGAAGAGAAGCTACTGTTCTTGTCAGTTTCCTAAGCAGAGTTGAACTAGATATGCCCCGTGTGTGTAGGAAGCAGAGTTCTTTTGTTCTGAGCAAGCTCACTGTCCTGGCCCTATAGGAAACACAGGAGAGTAGAAGAGTGCTGTTTTCTCAAAAGCAGAGTGTGTTTCTTGCAAGGCGAGCTAGCGTTTGTTTCCCAGTCCTAAACGGAGTTGAATCCCATGCAGTTTCTGGTCCTACGAGCAAGAGTTGTTTTCTGCTAAGAAGAGTCACTATTGCCCTCCCATTGCCATACACAGTGCAAATAGCACTCGCGTCTGTTCCCAGCAAGTACAGTGTATTGGACTGAAGAGAAGCTACTGTTCTTGTCAGTTTCCTAAGCAGAGTTGAACTAGATATGCCCCGTGTGTGTAGGAAGCACAGTTCTTTTGTTCTGAGCAAGCTCACTGTTCTGGCCCTATAGGAAACACAGGAGAGTAGAAGAGTGCTGTTTTCTCAAAAGCAGAGTGTGTTTCTTGCAAGGCGAGCTAGCGTTTGTTTCCCAGTCCTAAACGGAGTTGAATCCCATGCAGTTTCTGGTCCTATGAGCAAGAGTTGTTTTCTGCTAAGAAGAGTCACTATTGCGCTCCCATTGCCATACACAGTGCAAATAGCACTCGCGTCTGTTCCCAGCAAGTACAGTGTATTGGACTGAAGAGAAGCTACTGTTCTTGTCAGTTTCCTAAGCAGAGTTGAACTAGATATGCCCCGTGTGTGTAGGAAGCACAGTTCTTTTGTTCTGAGCAAGCTCACTGTTCTGGCCCTATAGGAAACACAGGAGAGTAGAAGAGTGCTGTTTTCTCAAAAGCAGAGTGTGTTTCTTGCAAGGCGAGCTAGCGTTTGTTTCCCAGTCCTAAACGGAGTTGAATCCCATGCAGTTTCTGGTCCTACGAGCAAGAGTTGTTTTCTGCTAAGAAGAGTCACTATTGCGCTCCCATTGCCATACACAGTGCAAATAGCACTCGCGTCTGTTCCCAGCAAGTACAGTGTATTGGACTGAAGAGAAGCTACTGTTCTTGTCAGTTTCCTAAGCAGAGTTGAACTAGATATGCCCCGTGTGTGTAGGAAGCACAGTTCTTTTGTTCTGAGCAAGCTCACTGTTCTGGCCCTATAGGAAACACAGGAGAGTAGAAGAGTGCTGTTTTCTCAAAAGCAGAGTGTGTTTCTTGCAAGGCGAGCTAGCGTTTGTTTCCCAGTCCTAAACGGAGTTGAATCCCATGCAGTTTCTGGTCCTACGAGCAAGAGTTGTTTTCTGCTAAGAAGAGTCACTATTGCGCTCCCATTGCCATACACAGTGCAAATAGCACTCGCGTCTGTTCCCAGGAAGTACAGTGTATTGGACTGAAGAGAAGCTACTGTTCTTGTCAGTTTCCTAAGCAGAGTTGAACTAGATATGCCCCGTGTGTAGGAAGCACAGTTCTTTTGTTCTGAGCAAGCTCAATGTTCTGGCCCTATAGGAAACACAGGAGAGTAGAAGAGTGCTGTTTTCTCAAAAGCAGAGTGTGTTTCTTGCAAGGCGAGCTAGCGTTTGTTTCCCAGTCCTAAACGGAGTTGAATCCCATGCAGTTTCTGGTCCTACGAGCAAGAGTTGTTTTCTGCTAAGAAGAGTCACTATTGCGCTCCCATTGCCATACACAGTGCAAATAGCACTCGCGTCTGTTCCCAGCAAGTACAGTGTATTGGACTGAAGAGAAGCTACTGTTCTTGTCAGTTTCCTAAGCAGAGTTGAACTAGATATGCCCCGTGTGTGTAGGAAGCACAGTTCTTTTGTTCTGAGCAAGCTCACTGTTCTGGCCCTATAGGAAACACAGGAGAGTAGAAGAGTGCTGTTTTCTCAAAAGCAGAGTGTGTTTCTTGCAAGGCGAGCTAGCGTTTGTTTCCCAGTCCTAAACGGAGTTGAATCCCATGCAGTTTCTGGTCCTATGAGCAAGAGTTGTTTTCTGCTAAGAAGAGTCACTATTGCGCTCCCATTGCCATACACAGTGCAAATAGCACTCGCGTCTGTTCCCAGCAAGTACAGTGTATTGGACTGAAGAGAAGCTACTGTTCTTGTCAGTTTCCTAAGCAGAGTTGAACTAGATATGCCCCGTGTGTGTAGGAAGCACAGTTCTTTTGTTCTGAGCAAGCTCACTGTTCTGGCCCTATAGGAAACACAGGAGAGTAGAAGAGTGCTGTTTTCTCAAAAGCAGAGTGTGTTTCTTGCAAGGCGAGCTAGCGTTTGTTTCCCAGTCCTAAACGGAGTTGAATCTCATGCAGTTTCTGGTCCTACGAGCAAGAGTTGTTTTCTGCTAAGAAGAGTCACTATTGCGCTCCCATTGCCATACACAGTGCAAATAGCACTCGCGTCTGTTCCCAGCAAGTACAGTGTATTGGACTGAAGAGAAGCTACTGTTCTTGTCAGTTTCCTAAGCAGAGTTGAACTAGATATGCCCCGTGTGTGTAGGAAGCACAGTTCTTTTGTTCTGAGCAAGCTCACTGTTCTGGCCCTATAGGAAACACAGGAGAGTAGAAGAGTGCTGTTTTCTCAAAAGCAGAGTGTGTTTCTTGCAAGGCGAGCTAGCGTTTGTTTCCCAGTCCTAAACGGAGTTGAATCCCATGCAGTTTCTGGTCCTACGAGCAAGAGTTGTTTTCTGCTAAGAAGAGTCACTATTGCGCTCCCATTGCCATACACAGTGCAAATAGCACTCGCGTCTGTTCCCAGCAAGTACAGTGTATTGGACTGAAGAGAAGCTACTGTTCTTGTCAGTTTCCTAAGCAGAGTTGAACTAGATATGCCCCGTGTGTGTAGGAAGCACAGTTCTTTTGTTCTGAGCAAGCTCACTGTTCTGGCCCTATAGGAAACACAGGAGAGTAGAAGAGTGCTGTTTTCTCAAAAGCAGAGTGTGTTTCTTGCAAGGCGAGCTAGCGTTTGTTTCCCAGTCCTAAACGGAGTTGAATCCCATGCAGTTTCTGGTCCTACGAGCAAGAGTTGTTTTCTGCTAAGAAGAGTCACTATTGCGCTCCCATTGCCATACACAGTGCAAATAGCACTCGCGTCTGTTCCCAGGAAGTACAGTGTATTGGACTGAAGAGAAGCTACTGTTCTTGTCAGTTTCCTAAGCAGAATTGAACTAGATATGCCCCGTGTGTGTAGGAAGCACAGTTCTTTTGTTCTGAGCAAGCTCACTGTTCTGGCCCTATAGGAAACACAGGAGAGTAGAAGAGTGCTGTTTTCTCAAAAGCAGAGTGTGTTTCTTGCAAGGCGAGCTAGCGTTTGTTTCCCAGTCCTAAACGGAGTTGAATCCCATGCAGTTTCTGGTCCTACGAGCAAGAGTTGTTTTCTGCTAAGAAGAGTCACTATTGCGCTCCCTTTGCCATACACAGTGCAAATAGCACTCGCGTCTGTTCCCAGCAAGTACAGTGTATTGGACTGAAGAGAAGCTACTGTTCTTGTCAGTTTCCTAAGCAGAGTTGAACTAGATATGCCCCGTGTGTGTAGGAAGCACAGTTCTTTTGTTCTGAGCAAGCTCACTGTTCTGGCCCTATAGGAAACACAGGAGAGTAGAAGAGTGCTGTTTTCTCAAAAGCAGAGTGTGTTTCTTGCAAGGCGAGCTAGCGTTTGTTTCCCAGTCCTAAACGGAGTTGAATCCCATGCAGTTTCTGGTCCTACGAGCAAGAGTTGTTTTCTGCTAAGAAGAGTCACTATTGCGCTCCCATTGCCATACACAGTGCAAATAGCACTCGCGTCTGTTCCCAGGAAGTACAGTGTATTGGACTGAAGAGAAGCTACTGTTCTTGTCAGTTTCCTAAGCAGAATTGAACTAGATATGCCCCGTGTGTGTAGGAAGCACAGTTCTTTTGTTCTGAGCAAGCTCACTGTTCTGGCCCTATAGGAAACACAGGAGAGTAGAAGAGTGCTGTTTTCTCAAAAGCAGAGTGTGTTTCTTGCAAGGCGAGCTAGCGTTTGTTTCCCAGTCCTAAACGGAGTTGAATCCCATGCAGTTTCTGGTCCTACGAGCAAGAGTTGTTTTCTGCTAAGAAGAGTCACTATTGCGCTCCCTTTGCCATACACAGTGCAAATAGCACTCGCGTCTGTTCCCAGCAAGTACAGTGTATTGGACTGAAGAGAAGCTACTGTTCTTGTCAGTTTCCTAAGCAGAGTTGAACTAGATATGCCCCGTGTGTGTAGGAAGCACAGTTCTTTTGTTCTGAGCAAGCTCACTGTTCTGGCCCTATAGGAAACACAGGAGAGTAGAAGAGTGCTGTTTTCTCAAAAGCAGAGTGTGTTTCTTGCAAGGCGAGCTAGCGTTTGTTACCCAACCTAAACGGAGTTGAATCCCATGCAGTTTCTGGTCCTACGAGCAAGAGTTGTTTTCTGCTAAGAAGAGTCACTATTGCGCTCCCATTGCCATACACAGTGCAAATAGCACTCGCGTCTGTTCCCAGCAAGTACAGTGTATTGGACTGAAGAGAAGCTACTGTTCTTGTCAGTTTCCTAAGCAGAGTTGAACTAGATATGCCCCGTGTGTGTAGGAAGCAGAGTTCTTTTGTTCTGAGCAAGCTCAATGTTCTGGCCCTATAGGAAACACAGGAGAGTAGAAGAGTGCTGTTTTCTCAAAAGCAGAGTGTGTTTCTTGCAAGGCGAGCTAGCGTTTGTTTCCCAGTCCTAAACGGAGTTGAATCCCATGCAGTTTCTGGTCCTACGAGCAAGAGTTGTTTTCTGCTAAGAAGAGTCACTATTGCGCTCCCATTGCCATACACAGTGCAAATAGCACTCGCGTCTGTTCCCAGCAAGTACAGTGTATTGGACTGAAGAGAAGCTACTGTTCTTGTCAGTTTCCTAAGCAGAGTTGAACTAGATATGCCCCGTGTGTGTAGGAAGCACAGTTCTTTTGTTCTGAGCAAGCTCACTGTTCTGGCCCTATAGGAAACACAGGAGAGTAGAAGAGTGCTGTTTTCTCAAAAGCAGAGTGTGTTTCTTGCAAGGCGAGCTAGCGTTTGTTTCCCAGTCCTAAACGGAGTTGAATCCCATGCAGTTTCTGGTCCTACGAGCAAGAGTTGTTTTCTGCTAAGAAGAGTCACTATTGCGCTCCCATTGCCATACACAGTGCAAATAGCACTCGCGTCTGTTCCCAGCAAGTACAGTGTATTGGACTGAAGAGAAGCTACTGTTCTTGTCAGTTTCCTAAGCAGAGTTGAACTAGATATGCCCCGTGTGTGTAGGAAGCACAGTTCTTTTGTTCTGAGCAAGCTCACTGTTCTGGCCCTATAGGAAACACAGGAGAGTAGAAGAGTGCTGTTTTCTCAAAAGCAGAGTGTGTTTCTTGCAAGGCGAGCTAGCGTTTGTTTCCCAGTCCTAAACGGAGTTGAATCTCATGCAGTTTCTGGTCCTACGAGCAAGAGTTGTTTTCTGCTAAGAAGAGTCACTATTGCGCTCCCATTGCCATACACAGTGCAAATAGCACTCGCGTCTGTTCCCAGCAAGTACAGTGTATTGGACTGAAGAGAAGCTACTGTTCTTGTCAGTTTCCTAAGCAGAGTTGAACTAGATATGCCCCGTGTGTGTAGGAAGCACAGTTCTTTTGTTCTGAGCAAGCTCACTGTTCTGGCCCTATAGGAAACACAGGAGAGTAGAAGAGTGCTGTTTTCTCAAAAGCAGAGTGTGTTTCTTGCAAGGCGAGCTAGCGTTTGTTTCCCAGTCCTAAACGGAGTTGAATCCCATGCAGTTTCTGGTCCTACGAGCAAGAGTTGTTTTCTGCTAAGAAGAGTCACTATTGCGCTCCCATTGCCATACACAGTGCAAATAGCACTCGCGTCTGTTCCCAGCAAGTACAGTGTATTGGACTGAAGAGAAGCTACTGTTCTTGTCAGTTTCCTAAGCAGAGTTGAACTAGATATGCCCCGTGTGTGTAGGAAGCACAGTTCTTTTGTTCTGAGCAAGCTCACTGTTCTGGCCCTAGAGGAAACACAGGAGAGTAGAAGAGTGCTGTTTTCTCAAAAGCAGAGTGTGTTTCTTGCAAGGCGAGCTAGCGTTTGTTTCCCAGTCCTAAACGGAGTTGAATCCCATGCAGTTTCTGGTCCTATGAGCAAGAGTTGTTTTCTGCTAGAAGAGTCACTATTGCGCTCCCATTGCCATACACAGTGCAAATAGCACTCGCGTCTGTTCCCAGCAAGTACAGTGTATTGGACTGAAGAGAAGCTACTGTTCTTGTCAGTTTCCTAAGCAGAGTTGAACTAGATATGCCCCGTGTGTGTAGGAAGCACAGTTCTTTTGTTCTGAGCAAGCTCACTGTTCTGCCCCTATAGGAAACACAGGAGAGTAGAAGAGTGCTGTTTTCTCAAAAGCAGAGTGTGTTTCTTGCAAGGCGAGCTAGTGTTTGTTTCCCAGTCCTAAACGGAGTTGAATCCCATGCAGTTTCTGGTCCTATGAGCAAGAGTTGTTTTCTGCTAAGAAGAGTCACTATTGCGCTCCCATTGCCATACACAGTGCAAATAGCCCTCGCGTCTGTTCCCAGCAATTACAGTGTATTGGACTGAAGAGAAGCTACTGTTCTTGTCAGTTTCCTAAGCAGAGTTGAACTAGATATGCCCCGTGTGTGTAGGAAGCACAGTTCTTTTGTTCTGAGCAAGCTCACTGTTCTGGCCCTATAGGAAACACAGGAGAGTAGAAGAGTGCTGTTTTCTCAAAAGCAGAGTGTGTTTCTTGCAAGGCGAGCTAGCGTTTGTTTCCCAGTCCTAAACGGAGTTGAATCCCATGCAGTTTCTGGTCCTACGAGCAAGAGTTGTTTTCTGCTAAGAAGAGTCACTATTGCGCTCCCATTGCCATACACAGTGCAAATAGCCCTCGCGTCTGTTCCCAGCAATTACAGTGTATTGGACTGAAGAGAAGCTACTGTTCTTGTCAGTTTCCTAAGCAGAGTTGAACTAGATATGCCCCGTGTGTGTAGGAAGCACAGTTCTTTTGTTCTGAGCAAGCTCACTGTTCTGGCCCTATAGGAAACACAGGAGAGTAGAAGAGTGCTGTTTTCTCAAAAGCAGAGTGTGTTTCTTGCAAGGCGAGCTAGCGTTTGTTACCCAACCTAAACGGAGTTGAATCCCATGCAGTTTCTGGTCCTACGAGCAAGAGTTGTTTTCTGCTAAGAAGAGTCACTATTGCGCTCCCATTGCCATACACAGTGCAAATAGCACTCGCGTCTGTTCCCAGCAAGTACAGTGTATTGGACTGAAGAGAAGCTACTGTTCTTGTCAGTTTCCTAAGCAGAGTTGAACTAGATATGCCCCGTGTGTGTAGGAAGCACAGTTCTTTTGTTCTGAGCAAGCTCAATGTTCTGGCCCTATAGGAATCACAGGAGAGTAGAAGAGTGCTGTTTTCTCAAAAGCAGAGTGTGTTTCTTGCAAGGCGAGCTAGCGTTTGTTTCCCAGTCCTAAACGGAGTTGAATCCCATGCAGTTTCTGGTCCTACGAGCAAGAGTTGTTTTCTGCTAAGAAGAGTCACTATTGCGCTCCTATTGCCATACACAGTGCAAATAGCACTCGCGTCTGTTCCCAGCAATTACAGTGTATCGGACTGAAGAGAAGCTACTGTTCTTGTCAGTTTCCTAAGCAGAGTTGAACTAGATATGCCCCGTGTGTGTAGGAAGCACAGTTCATTTGTTCTGAGCAAGCTCACTGTTCTGGCCCTATAGGAAACACAGGAGAGTAGAAGAGTGCTGTTTTCTCAAAAGCAGAGTGTGTTTCTTGCAAGGCGAGCTAGCGTTTGTTTCCCAGTCCTAAACGGAGTTGAATCCCATGCAGTTTCTGGTCCTATGAGCAAGAGTTGTTTTCTGCTAAGAAGAGTCACTATTGCGCTCCCATTGCCATACACAGTGCAAATAGCACTCGCGTCTGTTCCCAGCAAGTACAGTGTATTGGACTGAAGAGAAGCTACTGTTCTTGTCAGTTTCCTAAGCAGAGTTGAACTAGATATGCCCCGTGTGTGTAGGAAGCACAGTTCTTTTGTTCTGAGCAAGCTCAATGTTCTGGCCCTATAGGAAACACAGGAGAGTAGAAGAGTGCTGTTTTCTCAAAAGCAGAGTGTGTTTCTTGCAAGGCGAGCTAGCGTTTGTTTCCCAGTCCTAAACGGAGTTGAATCCCATGCAGTTTCTGGTCCTACGAGCAAGAGTTGTTTTCTGCTAAGAAGAGTCACTATTGCGCTCCCATTGCCATACACAGTGCAAATAGCACTCGCGTCTGTTCCCAGCAAGTACAGTGTATTGGACTGAAGAGAAGCTACTGTTCTTGTCAGTTTCCTAAGCAGAGTTGAACTAGATATGCCCCGTGTGTGTAGGAAGCACAGTTCTTTTGTTCTGAGCAAGCTCACTGTTCTGGCCCTATAGGAAACACAGGAGAGTAGAAGAGTGCTGTTTTCTCAAAAGCAGAGTGTGTTTCTTGCAAGGCGAGCTAGCGTTTGTTTCCCAGTCCTAAACGGAGTTGAATCCCATGCAGTTTCTGGTCCTATGAGGAAGAGTTGTTTTCTGCTAGAAGAGTCACTATTGCGCTCCCTTTGCCATACACAGTGCAAATAGCACTCGCGTCTGTTCCCAGCAAGTACAGTGTATTGGACTGAAGAGAAGCTACTGTTCTTGTCAGTTTCCTAAGCAGAGTTGAACTAGATATGCCCCGTGTGTGTAGGAAGCACAGTTCTTTTGTTCTGAGCAAGCTCAATGTTCTGGCCCTATAGGAAACACAGGAGAGTAGAAGAGTGCTGTTTTCTCAAAAGCAGAGTGTGTTTCTTGCAAGGCGAGCTAGCGTTTGTTTCCCAGTCCTAAACGGAGTTGAATCCCATGCAGTTTCTGGTCCTACGAGCAAGAGTTGTTTTCTGCTAAGAAGAGTCACTATTGCGCTCCCATTGCCATACACAGTGCAAATAGCACTCGCGTCTGTTCCCAGCAAGTACAGTGTATTGGACTGAAGAGAAGCTACTGTTCTTGTCAGTTTCCTAAGCAGAGTTGAACTAGATATGCCCCGTGTGTGTAGGAAGCACAGTTCTTTTGTTCTGAGCAAGCTCACTGTTCTGGCCCTATAGGAAACACAGGAGAGTAGAAGAGTGCTGTTTTCTCAAAAGCAGAGTGTGTTTCTTGCAAGGCGAGCTAGCGTTTGTTTCCCAGTCCTAAACGGAGTTGAATCCCATGCAGTTTCTGGTCCTACGAGCAAGAGTTGTTTTCTGCTAAGAAGAGTCACTATTGCGCTCCCATTGCCATACACAGTGCAAATAGCACTCGCGTCTGTTCCCAGCAAGTACAGTGTATTGGACTGAAGAGAAGCTACTGTTCTTGTCAGTTTCCTAAGCAGAGTTGAACTAGATATGCCCCGTGTGTGTAGGAAGCACAGTTCTTTTGTTCTGAGCAAGCTCACTGTTCTGGCCCTATAGGAAACACAGGAGAGTAGAAGAGTGCTGTTTTCTCAAAAGCAGAGTGTGTTTCTTGCAAGGCGAGCTAGCGTTTGTTTCCCAGTCCTAAACGGAGTTGAATCCCATGCAGTTTCTGGTCCTATGAGGAAGAGTTGTTTTCTGCTAGAAGAGTCACTATTGCGCTCCCTTTGACATACACAGTGCAAATAGCACTCGCGTCTGTTCCCAGCAAGTACAGTGTATTGGACTGAAGAGAAGCTACTGTTCTTGTCAGTTTCCTAAGCAGAGTTGAACTAGATATGCCCCGTGTGTGTAGGAAGCACAGTTCTTTTGTTCTGAGCAAGCTCACTCTTCTGCCCCTATAGGAAACACAGGAGAGTAGAAGAGTGCTGTTTTCTCAAAAGCAGAGTGTGTTTCTTGCAAGGCGAGCTAGCGTTTGTTTCCCAGTCCTAAACGGAGTTGAATCCCATGCAGTTTCTGGTCCTATGAGCAAGAGTTGTTTTCTGCTAAGAAGAGTCACTATTGCGCTCCCATTGCCATACACAGTGCAAATAGCCCTCGCGTCTGTTCCCAGCAATTACAGTGTATTGGACTGAAGAGAAGCTACTGTTCTTGTCAGTTTCCTAAGCAGAGTTGAACTAGATATGCCCCGTGTGTGTAGGAAGCACAGTTCTTTTGTTCTGAGCAAGCTCACTGTTCTGGCCCTATAGGAAACACAGGAGAGTAGAAGAGTGCTGTTTTCTCAAAAGCAGAGTGTGTTTCTTGCAAGGCGAGCTAGCGTTTGTTTCCCAGTCCTAAACGGAGTTGAATCCCATGCAGTTTCTGGTCCTACGAGCAAGAGTT
Source organism: Peromyscus eremicus (assembly GCF_949786415.1). Taxonomy (NCBI): domain Eukaryota; kingdom Metazoa; phylum Chordata; class Mammalia; order Rodentia; family Cricetidae; genus Peromyscus; species Peromyscus eremicus. Next base: position 34,711 of record NW_026735498.1, on the reverse strand, counting down.
GTTTTCTGCTAAGAAGAGTCACTATTGCGCTCCCATTGCCATACACAGTGCAAATAGCCCTCGCGTCTGTTCCCAGCAATTACAGTGTATTGGACTGAAGAGAAGCTACTGTTCTTGTCAGTTTCCTAAGCAGAGTTGAACTAGATATGCCCCGTGTGTGTAGGAAGCACAGTTCTTTTGTTCTGAGCAAGCTCACTGTTCTGGCCCTATAGGAAACACAGGAGAGTAGAAGAGTGCTGTTTTCTCAAAAGCAGAGTGTGTTTCTTGCAAGGCGAGCTAGCGTTTGTTACCCAACCTAAACGGAGTTGAATCCCATGCAGTTTCTGGTCCTACGAGCAAGAGTTGTTTTCTGCTAAGAAGAGTCACTATTGCGCTCCCATTGCCATACACAGTGCAAATAGCACTCGCGTCTGTTCCCAGCAAGTACAGTGTATTGGACTGAAGAGAAGCTACTGTTCTTGTCAGTTTCCTAAGCAGAGTTGAACTAGATATGCCCCGTGTGTGTAGGAAGCACAGTTCTTTTGTTCTGAGCAAGCTCAATGTTCTGGCCCTATAGGAATCACAGGAGAGTAGAAGAGTGCTGTTTTCTCAAAAGCAGAGTGTGTTTCTTGCAAGGCGAGCTAGCGTTTGTTTCCCAGTCCTAAACGGAGTTGAATCCCATGCAGTTTCTGGTCCTACGAGCAAGAGTTGTTTTCTGCTAAGAAGAGTCACTATTGCGCTCCCATTGCCATACACAGTGCAAATAGCACTCGCGTCTGTTCCCAGCAATTACAGTGTATCGGACTGAAGAGAAGCTACTGTTCTTGTCAGTTTCCTAAGCAGAGTTGAACTAGATATGCCCCGTGTGTGTAGGAAGCACAGTTCATTTGTTCTGAGCAAGCTCACTGTTCTGGCCCTATAGGAAACACAGGAGAGTAGAAGAGTGCTGATTTCTCAAAAGCAGAGTGTGTTTCTTGCAAGGCGAGCTAGCGTTTGTTTCCCAGTCTTAACGGAGTTGAATCCCATGCAGTTTCTGGTCCTACGAGCAAGAGTTGTTTTCTGCTAAGAAGAGTCACTATTGCGCTCCCATTGCCATACACAGTGCAAATAGCACTCGCGTCTGTTCCCAGCAAGTACAGTGTATTGGACTGAAGAGAAGCTACTGTTCTGGTCAGTTTCCTAAGCAGAGTTGAAATAGATATGCCCCGTGTGTGTAGGAAGCACAGTTCTTTTGTTCTGAGCAAGCTCACTGTTCTGGCCCTATAGGAAACACAGGAGAGTAGAAGAGTGCTGTTTTCTCAAAAGCAGAGTGTGTTTCTTGCAAGGCGAGCTAGCGTTTGTTTCCCAGTCCTAAACGGAGTTGAATCCCATGCAGTTTCTGGTCCTACGAGCAAGAGTTGTTTTCTGCTAAGAAGAGTCACTATTGCGCTCCCTTTGCCATACACAGTGCAAATAGCACTCGCGTCTGTTCCCAGCAAGTACAGTGTATTGGACTGAAGAGAAGCTACTGTTCTTGTCAGTTTCCTAAGCAGAGTTGAACTAGATATGCCCCGTGTGTGTAGGAAGCACAGTTCTTTTGTTCTGAGCAAGCTCACTGTTCTGGCCCTATAGGAAACACAGGAGAGTAGAAGAGTGCTGTTTTCTCAAAAGCAGAGTGTGTTTCTTGCAAGGCGAGCTAGCGTTTGTTTCCCAGTCCTAAACGGAGTTGAATCCCATGCAGTTTCTGGTCCTACGAGGAAGAGTTGTTTTCTGCTAAGAAGAGTCACTATTGCGCTCCCATTGCCATACACAGTGCAAATAGCACTCGCGTCTGTTCCCAGCAAGTACAGTGTATTGGACTGAAGAGAAGCTACTGTTCTTGTCAGTTTCCTAAGCAGAGTTGAACTAGATATGCCCCGTGTGTGTAGGAAGCACAGTTCTTTTGTTCTGAGCAAGCTCACTGTTCTGGCCCTATAGGAAACACAGGAGAGTAGAAGAGTGCTGTTTTCTCAAAAGCAGAGTGTGTTTCTTGCAAGGCGAGCTAGCGTTTGTTTCCCAGTCCTAAACGGAGTTGAATCCCATGCAGTTTCTGGTCCTACGAGCAAGAGTTGTTTTCTGCTAAGAAGAGTCACTATTGCGCTCCCATTGCCATACACAGTGCAAATAGCACTCGCGTCTGTTCCCAGCAAGTACAGTGTATTGGACTGAAGAGAAGCTACTGTTCTTGTCAGTTTCCTAAGCAGAGTTGAACTAGATATGCCCCGTGTGTGTAGGAAGCACAGTTCTTTTGTTCTGAGCAAGCTCACTGTTCTGCCCCTATAGGAAACACAGGAGAGTAGAAGAGTGCTGTTTTCTCAAAAGCAGAGTGTGTTTCTTGCAAGGCGAGCTAGCGTTTGTTTCCCAGTCCTAAACGGAGTTGAATCCCATGCAGTTTCTGGTCCTACGAGCAAGAGTTGTTTTCTGCTAAGAAGAGTCACTATTGCGCTCCCATTGCCATACACAGTGCAAATAGCCCTCGCGTCTGTTCCCAGCAATTACAGTGTATTGGACTGAAGAGAAGCTACTGTTCTGGCCCTATAGGAAACACAGGAGAGTAGAAGAGTGCTGTTTTCTCAAAAGCAGAGTGTGTTTCTTGCAAGGCGAGCTAGCGTTTGTTACCCAACCTAAACGGAGTTGAATCCCATGCAGTTTCTGGTCCTACGAGCAAGAGTTGTTTTCTGCTAAGAAGAGTCACTATTGCGCTCCCTTTGCCATACACAGTGCAAATAGCACTCGCGTCTGTTCCCAGCAAGTACAGTGTATTGGACTGAAGAGAAGCTACTGTTCTTGTCAGTTTCCTAAGCAGAGTTGAACTAGATATGCCCCGTGTGTGTAGGAAGCACAGTTCTTTTGTTCTGAGCAAGCTCAATGTTCTGGCCCTATAGGAAACACAGGAGAGTAGAAGAGTGCTGTTTTCTCAAAAGCAGAGTGTGTTTCTTGCAAGGCGAGCTAGCGTTTGTTTCCCAGTCCTAAACGGAGTTGAATCCCATGCAGTTTCTGGTCCTACGAGCAAGAGTTGTTTTCTGCTAAGAAGAGTCACTATTGCGCTCCCATTGCCATACACAGTGCAAATAGCACTCGCGTCTGTTCCCAGCAATTACAGTGTATCGGACTGAAGAGAAGCTACTGTTCTTGTCAGTTTCCTAAGCAGAGTTGAACTAGATATGCCCCGTGTGTGTAGGAAGCACAGTTCATTTGTTCTGAGCAAGCTCACTGTTCTGGCCCTATAGGAAACACAGGAGAGTAGAAGAGTGCTGTTTTCTCAAAAGCAGAGTGTGTTTCTTGCAAGGCGAGCTAGCGTTTGTTTCCCAGTCCTAAACGGAGTTGAATCCCATGCAGTTTCTGGTCCTACGAGCAAGAGTTGTTTTCTGCTAAGAAGAGTCACTATTGCGCTCCCATTGCCATACACAGTGCAAATAGCACTCGCGTCTGTTCCCAGCAAGTACAGTGTATTGGACTGAAGAGAAGCTACTGTTCTTGTCAGTTTCCTAAGCAGAGTTGAACTAGATATGCCCCGTGTGTGTAGGAAGCACAGTTCTTTTGTTCTGAGCAAGCTCACTGTTCTGGCCCTATAGGAAACACAGGATAGTAGAAGAGTGCTGTTTTCTCAAAAGCAGAGTGTGTTTCTTGCAAGGCGAGCTAGCGTTTGTTTCCCAGTCCTAAACGGAGTTGAATCCCATGCAGTTTCTGGTCCTACGAGCAAGAGTTGTTTTCTGCTAAGAAGAGTCACTATTGCGCTCCCTTTGCCATACACAGTGCAAATAGCACTCGCGTCTGTTCCCAGGAAGTAGAGTGTATTGGACTGAAGAGAAGCTACGGTTCTTGTCAGTTTCCTAAGCAGAGTTGAACTAGATATGCCCCGTGTGTGTAGGAAGCACAGTTCTTTTGTTCTGAGCAAGCTCAATGTTCTGGCCCTATAGGAAACACAGGAGAGTAGAAGAGTGCTGTTTTCTCAAAAGCAGAGTGTGTTTCTTGCAAGGCGAGCTAGCGTTTGTTTCCCAGTCCTAAACGGAGTTGAATCCCATGCAGTTTCTGGTCCTACGAGCAAGAGTTGTTTTCTGCTAAGAAGAGTCACTATTGCGCTCCCATTGCCATACACAGTGCAAATAGCACTCGCGTTGTTCCCAGCAAGTACAGTGTATTGGACTGAAGAGAAGCTACTGTTCTTGTCAGTTTCCTAAGCAGAGTTGAACTAGATATGCCCCGTGTGTGTAGGAAGCACAGTTCTTTTGTTCTGAGCAAGCTCACTGTTCTGGCCCTATAGGAACCACAGGAGAGTAGAAGAGTGCTGTTTTCTCAAAAGCAGAGTGTGTTTCTTGCAAGGCGAGCTAGCGTTTGTTACCCAGTCCTAAACGGAGTTGAATCCCATGCAGTTTCTGGTCCTACGAGCAAGAGTTGTTTTCTGCTAAGAAGAGTCACTATTGCGCTCCCATTGCCATACACAGTGCAAATAGCACTCGCGTCTGTTCCCAGCAAGTACAGTGTATTGGACTGAAGAGAAGCTACTGTTCTTGTCAGTTTCCTAAGCAGAGTTGAACTAGATATGCCCCGTGTGTGTAGGAAGCACAGTTCTTTTGTTCTGAGCAAGCTCAATGTTCTGGCCCTATAGGAAACACAGGAGAGTAGAAGAGTGCTGTTTTCTCAAAAGCAGAGTGTGTTTCTTGCAAGGCGAGCTAGCGTTTGTTTCCCAGTCCTAAACGGAGTTGAATCCCATGCAGTTTCTGGTCCTACGAGCAAGAGTTGTTTTCTGCTAAGAAGAGTCACTATTGCGCTCCCATTGCCATACACAGTGCAAATAGCACTCGCGTCTGTTCCCAGCAATTACAGTGTATTGGACTGAAGAGAAGCTACTGTTCTTGTCAGTTTCCTAAGCAGAGTTGAACTAGATATGCCCCGTGTGTGTAGGAAGCACAGTTCTTTTGTTCTGAGCAAGCTCACTGTTCTGGCCCTATAGGAAACACAGGAGAGTAGAAGAGTGCTGTTTTCTCAAAAGCAGAGTGTGTTTCTTGCAAGGCGAACTAGCGTTTGTTTCCCAGTCCTAAATGGAGTTGAATCCCATGCAGTTTCTGGTCCTACGAGCAAGAGTTGTTTTCTGCTAAGAAGAGTCACTATTGCGCTCCCATTGCCATACACAGTGCAAATAGCACTCGCGTCTGTTCCCAGCAAGTACAGTGTATTGGACTGAAGAGAAGCTACTGTTCTTGTCAGTTTCCTAAGCAGAGTTGAACTAGATATGCCCCGTGTGTGTAGGAAGCACAGTTCTTTTGTTCTGAGCAAGCTCACTGTTCTGGCCCTATAGGAAACACAGGAGAGTAGAAGAGTGCTGTTTTCTCAAAAGCAGAGTGTGTTTCTTGCAAGGCGAGCTAGCGTTTGTTACCCAGTCCTAAACGCAGTTGAATCCCATGCAGTTTCTGGTCCTACGAGCAAGAGTTGTTTTCTGCTAAGAAGAGTCACTATTGCGCTCCCATTGCCATACACAGTGCAAATAGCACTCGCGTCTGTTCCCAGCAAGTACAGTGTATCGGACTGAAGAGAAGCTACTGTTCTTGTCAGTTTCCTAAGCAGAGTTGAACTAGATATGCCCCGTGTGTGTAGGAAGCACAGTTCTTTTGTTCTGAGCAAGCTCACTCTTCTGCCCCTATAGGAAACACAGGAGAGTAGAAGAGTGCTGTTTTCTCAAAAGCAGAGTGTGTTTCTTGCAAGGCGAGCTAGCGTTTGTTTCCCAGTCCTAAACGGAGTTGAATCCCATGCAGTTTCTGGTCCTATGAGCAAGAGTTGTTTTCTGCTAAGAAGAGTCACTATTGCGCTCCCATTGCCATACACAGTGCAAATAGCCCTCGCGTCTGTTCCCAGCAATTACAGTGTATTGGACTGAAGAGAAGCTACTGTTCTTGTCAGTTTCCTAAGCAGAGTTGAACTAGATATGCCCCGTGTGTGTAGGAAGCACAGTTCTTTTGTTCTGAGCAAGCTCACTGTTCTGGCCCTATAGGAAACACAGGAGAGTAGAAGAGTGCTGTTTTCTCAAAAGCAGAGTGTGTTTCTTGCAAGGCGAGCTAGCGTTTGTTTCCCAGTCCTAAACGGAGTTGAATCCCATGCAGTTTCTGGTCCTACGAGCAAGAGTTGTTTTCTGCTAAGAAGAGTCACTATTGCGCTCCCATTGCCATACACAGTGCAAATAGCCCTCGCGTCTGTTCCCAGCAATTACAGTGTATTGGACTGAAGAGAAGCTACTGTTCTTGTCAGTTTCCTAAGCAGAGTTGAACTAGATATGCCCCGTGTGTGTAGGAAGCACAGTTCTTTTGTTCTGAGCAAGCTCACTGTTCTGGCCCTATAGGAAACACAGGAGAGTAGAAGAGTGCTGTTTTCTCAAAAGCAGAGTGTGTTTCTTGCAAGGCGAGCTAGCGTTTGTTACCCAACCTAAACGGAGTTGAATCCCATGCAGTTTCTGGTCCTACGAGCAAGAGTTGTTTTCTGCTAAGAAGAGTCACTATTGCGCTCCCATTGCCATACACAGTGCAAATAGCACTCGCGTCTGTTCCCAGCAAGTACAGTGTATTGGACTGAAGAGAAGCTACTGTTCTTGTCAGTTTCCTAAGCAGAGTTGAACTAGATATGCCCCGTGTGTGTAGGAAGCACAGTTCTTTTGTTCTGAGCAAGCTCAATGTTCTGGCCCTATAGGAATCACAGGAGAGTAGAAGAGTGCTGTTTTCTCAAAAGCAGAGTGTGTTTCTTGCAAGGCGAGCTAGCGTTTGTTTCCCAGTCCTAAACGGAGTTGAATCCCATGCAGTTTCTGGTCCTACGAGCAAGAGTTGTTTTCTGCTAAGAAGAGTCACTATTGCGCTCCCATTGCCATACACAGTGCAAATAGCACTCGCGTCTGTTCCCAGCAATTACAGTGTATCGGACTGAAGAGAAGCTACTGTTCTTGTCAGTTTCCTAAGCAGAGTTGAACTAGATATGCCCCGTGTGTGTAGGAAGCACAGTTCATTTGTTCTGAGCAAGCTCACTGTTCTGGCCCTATAGGAAACACAGGAGAGTAGAAGAGTGCTGATTTCTCAAAAGCAGAGTGTGTTTCTTGCAAGGCGAGCTAGCGTTTGTTTCCCAGTCTTAACGGAGTTGAATCCCATGCAGTTTCTGGTCCTACGAGCAAGAGTTGTTTTCTGCTAAGAAGAGTCACTATTGCGCTCCCATTGCCATACACAGTGCAAATAGCACTCGCGTCTGTTCCCAGCAAGTACAGTGTATTGGACTGAAGAGAAGCTACTGTTCTGGTCAGTTTCCTAAGCAGAGTTGAAATAGATATGCCCCGTGTGTGTAGGAAGCACAGTTCTTTTGTTCTGAGCAAGCTCACTGTTCTGGCCCTATAGGAAACACAGGAGAGTAGAAGAGTGCTGTTTTCTCAAAAGCAGAGTGTGTTTCTTGCAAGGCGAGCTAGCGTTTGTTTCCCAGTCCTAAACGGAGTTGAATCCCATGCAGTTTCTGGTCCTACGAGCAAGAGTTGTTTTCTGCTAAGAAGAGTCACTATTGCGCTCCCTTTGCCATACACAGTGCAAATAGCACTCGCGTCTGTTCCCAGCAAGTACAGTGTATTGGACTGAAGAGAAGCTACTGTTCTTGTCAGTTTCCTAAGCAGAGTTGAACTAGATATGCCCCGTGTGTGTAGGAAGCACAGTTCTTTTGTTCTGAGCAAGCTCACTGTTCTGGCCCTATAGGAAACACAGGAGAGTAGAAGAGTGCTGTTTTCTCAAAAGCAGAGTGTGTTTCTTGCAAGGCGAGCTAGCGTTTGTTTCCCAGTCCTAAACGGAGTTGAATCCCATGCAGTTTCTGGTCCTACGAGGAAGAGTTGTTTTCTGCTAAGAAGAGTCACTATTGCGCTCCCATTGCCATACACAGTGCAAATAGCACTCGCGTCTGTTCCCAGCAAGTACAGTGTATTGGACTGAAGAGAAGCTACTGTTCTTGTCAGTTTCCTAAGCAGAGTTGAACTAGATATGCCCCGTGTGTGTAGGAAGCACAGTTCTTTTGTTCTGAGCAAGCTCACTGTTCTGGCCCTATAGGAAACACAGGAGAGTAGAAGAGTGCTGTTTTCTCAAAAGCAGAGTGTGTTTCTTGCAAGGCGAGCTAGCGTTTGTTTCCCAGTCCTAAACGGAGTTGAATCCCATGCAGTTTCTGGTCCTACGAGCAAGAGTTGTTTTCTGCTAAGAAGAGTCACTATTGCGCTCCCATTGCCATACACAGTGCAAATAGCACTCGCGTCTGTTCCCAGCAAGTACAGTGTATTGGACTGAAGAGAAGCTACTGTTCTTGTCAGTTTCCTAAGCAGAGTTGAACTAGATATGCCCCGTGTGTGTAGGAAGCACAGTTCTTTTGTTCTGAGCAAGCTCACTGTTCTGGCCCTATAGGAAACACAGGAGAGTAGAAGAGTGCTGTTTTCTCAAAAGCAGAGTGTGTTTCTTGCAAGGCGAGCTAGCGTTTGTTACCCAGTCCTAAACGGAGTTGAATCCCATGCAGTTTCTGGTCCTACGAGCAAGAGTTGTTTTCTGCTAAGAAGAGTCACTATTGCGCTCCCATTGCCATACACAGTGCAAATAGCCCTCGCGTCTGTTCCCAGCAAGTACAGTGTATTGGACTGAAGAGAAGCTACTGTTCTTGTCAGTTTCCTAAGCAGAGTTGAACTAGATATGCCCCGTGTGTGTAGGAAGCACAGTTCTTTTGTTCTGAGCAAGCTCAATGTTCTGGCCCTATAGGAAACACAGGAGAGTAGAAGAGTGCTGTTTTCTCAAAAGCAGAGTGTGTTTCTTGCAAGGCGAGCTAGCGTTTGTTTCCCAGTCCTAAACGGAGTTGAATCCCATGCAGTTTCTGGTCCTACGAGCAAGAGTTGTTTTCTGCTAAGAAGAGTCACTATTGCGCTCCCATTGCCATACACAGTGCAAATAGCACTCGCGTCTGTTCCCAGCAAGTACAGTGTATTGGACTGAAGAGAAGCTACTGTTCTTGTCAGTTTCCTAAGCAGAGTTGAACTAGATATGCCCCGTGTGTGTAGGAAGCACAGTTCTTTTGTTCTGAGCAAGCTCACTGTTCTGGCCCTATAGGAAACACAGGAGAGTAGAAGAGTGCTGTTTTCTCAAAAGCAGAGTGTGTTTCTTGCAAGGCGAGCTAGCGTTTGTTTCCCAGTCCTAAACGGAGTTGAATCCCATGCAGTTTCTGGTCCTATGAGCAAGAGTTGTTTTCTGCTAGAAGAGTCACTATTGCGCTCCCTTTGCCATACACAGTGCAAATAGCACTCGCGTCTGTTCCCAGCAAGTACAGTGTATTGGACTGAAGAGAAGCTACTGTTCTTGTCAGTTTCCTAAGCAGAGTTGAACTAGATATGCCCCGTGTGTGTAGGAAGCACAGTTCTTTTGTTCTGAGCAAGCTCACTGTTCTGCCCCTATAGGAAACACAGGAGAGTAGAAGAGTGCTGTTTTCTCAAAAGCAGAGTGTGTTTCTTGCAAGGCGAGCTAGCGTTTGTTTCCCAGTCCTAAACGGAGTTGAATCCCATGCAGTTTCTGGTCCTACGAGCAAGAGTTGTTTTCTGCTAAGAAGAGTCACTATTGCGCTCCCATTGCCATACACAGTGCAAATAGCCCTCGCGTCTGTTCCCAGCAATTACAGTGTATTGGACTGAAGAGAAGCTACTGTTCTGGCCCTATAGGAAACACAGGAGAGTAGAAGAGTGCTGTTTTCTCAAAAGCAGAGTGTGTTTCTTGCAAGGCGAGCTAGCGTTTGTTACCCAACCTAAACGGAGTTGAATCCCATGCAGTTTCTGGTCCTACGAGCAAGAGTTGTTTTCTGCTAAGAAGAGTCACTATTGCGCTCCCTTTGCCATACACAGTGCAAATAGCACTCGCGTCTGTTCCCAGCAAGTACAGTGTATTGGACTGAAGAGAAGCTACTGTTCTTGTCAGTTTCCTAAGCAGAGTTGAACTAGATATGCCCCGTGTGTGTAGGAAGCACAGTTCTTTTGTTCTGAGCAAGCTCAATGTTCTGGCCCTATAGGAAACACAGGAGAGTAGAAGAGTGCTGTTTTCTCAAAAGCAGAGTGTGTTTCTTGCAAGGCGAGCTAGCGTTTGTTTCCCAGTCCTAAACGGAGTTGAATCCCATGCAGTTTCTGGTCCTACGAGCAAGAGTTGTTTTCTGCTAAGAAGAGTCACTATTGCGCTCCCATTGCCATACACAGTGCAAATAGCACTCGCGTCTGTTCCCAGCAATTACAGTGTATCGGACTGAAGAGAAGCTACTGTTCTTGTCAGTTTCCTAAGCAGAGTTGAACTAGATATGCCCCGTGTGTGTAGGAAGCACAGTTCATTTGTTCTGAGCAAGCTCACTGTTCTGGCCCTATAGGAAACACAGGAGAGTAGAAGAGTGCTGTTTTCTCAAAAGCAGAGTGTGTTTCTTGCAAGGCGAGCTAGCGTTTGTTTCCCAGTCCTAAACGGAGTTGAATCCCATGCAGTTTCTGGTCCTACGAGCAAGAGTTGTTTTCTGCTAAGAAGAGTCACTATTGCGCTCCCATTGCCATACACAGTGCAAATAGCACTCGCGTCTGTTCCCAGCAAGTACAGTGTATTGGACTGAAGAGAAGCTACTGTTCTTGTCAGTTTCCTAAGCAGAGTTGAACTAGATATGCCCCGTGTGTGTAGGAAGCACAGTTCTTTTGTTCTGAGCAAGCTCACTGTTCTGGCCCTATAGGAAACACAGGATAGTAGAAGAGTGCTGTTTTCTCAAAAGCAGAGTGTGTTTCTTGCAAGGCGAGCTAGCGTTTGTTTCCCAGTCCTAAACGGAGTTGAATCCCATGCAGTTTCTGGTCCTACGAGCAAGAGTTGTTTTCTGCTAAGAAGAGTCACTATTGCGCTCCCTTTGCCATACACAGTGCAAATAGCACTCGCGTCTGTTCCCAGGAAGTAGAGTGTATTGGACTGAAGAGAAGCTACGGTTCTTGTCAGTTTCCTAAGCAGAGTTGAACTAGATATGCCCCGTGTGTGTAGGAAGCACAGTTCTTTTGTTCTGAGCAAGCTCAATGTTCTGGCCCTATAGGAAACACAGGAGAGTAGAAGAGTGCTGTTTTCTCAAAAGCAGAGTGTGTTTCTTGCAAGGCGAGCTAGCGTTTGTTTCCCAGTCCTAAACGGAGTTGAATCCCATGCAGTTTCTGGTCCTACGAGCAAGAGTTGTTTTCTGCTAAGAAGAGTCACTATTGCGCTCCCATTGCCATACACAGTGCAAATAGCACTCGCGTTGTTCCCAGCAATTACAGTGTATTGGACTGAAGAGAAGCTACTGTTCTTGTCAGTTTCCTAAGCAGAGTTGAACTAGATATGCCCCGTGTGTGTAGGAAGCACAGTTCTTTTGTTCTGAGCAAGCTCACTGTTCTGGCCCTATAGGAACCACAGGAGAGTAGAAGAGTGCTGTTTTCTCAAAAGCAGAGTGTGTTTCTTGCAAGGCGAGCTAGCGTTTGTTACCCAGTCCTAAACGGAGTTGAATCCCATGCAGTTTCTGGTCCTACGAGCAAGAGTTGTTTTCTGCTAAGAAGAGTCACTATTGCGCTCCCATTGCCATACACAGTGCAAATAGCACTCGCGTCTGTTCCCAGCAAGTACAGTGTATTGGACTGAAGAGAAGCTACTGTTCTTGTCAGTTTCCTAAGCAGAGTTGAACTAGATATGCCCCGTGTGTGTAGGAAGCACAGTTCTTTTGTTCTGAGCAAGCTCAATGTTCTGGCCCTATAGGAAACACAGGAGAGTAGAAGAGTGCTGTTTTCTCAAAAGCAGAGTGTGTTTCTTGCAAGGCGAGCTAGCGTTTGTTTCCCAGTCCTAAACGGAGTTTGAATCCCATGCAGTTTCTGGTCCTACGAGCAAGAGTTGTTTTCTGCTAAGAAGAGTCACTATTGCGCTCCCATTGCCATACACAGTGCAAATAGCACTCCGTCTGTTCCCAGCAATTACAGTGTATTGGACTGAAGAGAAGCTACTGTTCTTGTCAGTTTCCTAAGCAGAGTTGAACTAGATATGCCCCGTGTGTGTAGGAAGCACAGTTCTTTTGTTCTGAGCAAGCTCACTGTTCTGGCCCTATAGGAAACACAGGAGAGTAGAAGAGTGCTGTTTTCTCAAAAGCAGAGTGTGTTTCTTGCAAGGCGAACTAGCGTTTGTTTCCCAGTCCTAAATGGAGTTGAATCCCATGCAGTTTCTGGTCCTACGAGCAAGAGTTGTTTTCTGCTAAGAAGAGTCACTATTGCGCTCCCATTGCCATACACAGTGCAAATAGCACTCGCGTCTGTTCCCAGGAAGTACAGTGTATTGGACTGAAGAGAAGCTACTGTTCTTGTCAGTTTCCTAAGCAGAGTTGAACTAGATATGCCCCGTGTGTGTAGGAAGCACAGTTCTTTTGTTCTGAGCAAGCTCACTGTTCTGGCCCTATAGGAAACACAGGAGAGTAGAAGAGTGCTGTTTTCTCAAAAGCAGAGTGTGTTTCTTGCAAGGCGAGCTAGCGTTTGTTACCCAGTCCTAAACGCAGTTGAATCCCATGCAGTTTCTGGTCCTACGAGCAAGAGTTGTTTTCTGCTAAGAAGAGTCACTATTGCGCTCCCATTGCCATACACAGTGCAAATAGCACTCGCGTCTGTTCCCAGCAAGTACAGTGTATCGGACTGAAGAGAAGCTACTGTTCTTGTCAGTTTCCTAAGCAGAGTTGAACTAGATATGCCCCGTGTGTGTAGGAAGCACAGTTCTTTTGTTCTGAGCAAGCTCAATGTTCTGGCCCTATAGGAAACACAGGAGAGTAGAAGAGTGCTGTTTTCTCAAAAGCAGAGTGTGTTTCTTGCAAGGCGAGCTAGCGTTTGTTTCCCAGTCCTAAACGGAGTTGAATCCCATGCAGTTTCTGGTCCTACGAGCAAGAGTTGTTTTCTGCTAAGAAGAGTCACTATTGCGTTCCCATTGCCATACACAGTGCAAATAGCACTCGCGTCTGTTCCCAGCAAGTACAGTGTATTGGACTGAAGAGAAGCTACTGTTCTGGTCAGTTTCCTAAGCAGAGTTGAACTAGATATGCCCCGTGTGTGTAGGAAGCACAGTTCTTTTGTTCTGAGCAAGCTCACTGTTCTGGCCCTATAGGAAACACAGGAGAGTAGAAGAGTGCTGTTTTCTCAAAAGCAGAGTGTGTTTCTTGCAAGGCGAGTAGCGTTTGTTACCCAGTCCTAAACGGAGTTGAATCCCATGCAGTTTCTGGTCCTACGAGCAAGAGTTGTTTTCTGCTAAGAAGAGTCACTATTGCGCTCCCATTGCCATACACAGTGCAAATAGCACTCGCGTCTGTTCCCAGCAAGTACAGTGTATCGGACTGAAGAGAAGCTACTGTTCTTGTCAGTTTCCTAAGCAGAGTTGAACTAGATATGCCCCGTGTGTGTAGGAAGCACAGTTCTTTTGTTCTGAGCAAGCTCAATGTTCTGGCCCTATAGGAAACACAGGAGAGTAGAAGAGTGCTGTTTTCTCAAAAGCAGAGTGTGTTTCTTGCAAGGCGAGCTAGCGTTTGTTTCCCAGTCCTAAATGGAGTTGAATCCCATGCAGTTTCTGGTCCTACGAGCAAGAGTTGTTTTCTGCTAAGAAGAGTCACTATTGCGCTCCCATTGCCATACACAGTGCAAATAGCACTGGCGTCTGTTCCCAGCAAGTACAGTGTATTGGACTGAAGAGAAGCTACTGTTCTTGTCAGTTTCCTAAGCAGAGTTGAACTAGATATGCCCCGTGTGTGTAGGAAGCACAGTTCTTTTGTTCTGAGCAAGCTCACTGTTCTGGCCCTATAGGAAACACAGGAGAGTAGAAGAGTGCTGTTTTCTCAAAAGCAGAGTGTGTTTCTTGCAAGGCGAGCTAGCGTTTGTTTCCCAGTCCTAAACGGAGTTGAATCCCATGCAGTTTCTGGTCCTACGAGCAAGAGTTGTTTTCTGCTAAGAAGAGTCACTATTGCGCTCCCATTGCCATACACAGTGCAAATAGCACTCGCGTCTGTTCCCAGCAAGTACAGTGTATTGGACTGAAGAGATGCTACTGTTCTTGTCAGTTTCCTAAGCAGAGTTGAACTAGATATGCCCCGTGTGTGTAGGAAGCACAGTTCTTTTGTTCTGAGCAAGCTCACTGTTCTGGCCCTATAGGAAACACAGGAGAGTAGAAGAGTGCTGTTTTCTCAAAAGCAGAGTGTGTTTCTTGCAAGGCGAGCTAGCGTTTGTTACCCAGTCCTAAACGCAGTTGAATCCCATGCAGTTTCTGGTCCTACGAGCAAGAGTTGTTTTCTGCTAAGAAGAGTCACTATTGCGCTCCCATTGCCATACACAGTGCAAATAGCACTCGCGTCTGTTCCCAGCAAGTACAGTGTATCGGACTGAAGAGAAGCTACTGTTTTTGTCAGTTTCCTAAGCAGAGTTGAACTAGATATGCCCCGTGTGTGTAGGAAGCACAGTTCTTTTGTTCTGAGCAAGCTCAATGTTCTGGCCCTATAGGAAACACAGGAGAGTAGAAGAGTGCTGTTTTCTCAAAAGCAGAGTGTGTTTCTTGCAAGGCGAGCTAGCGTTTGTTTCCCAGTCCTAAACGGAGTTGAATCCCATGCAGTTTCTGGTCCTACGAGCAAGAGTTGTTTTCTGCTAAGGAGAGTCACTATTGCGCTCCCATTGCCATACACAGTGCAAATAGCACTCGCGTCTGTTCCCAGCAAGTACAGTGTATTGGACTGAAGAGAAGCTACTGTTCTTGTCAGTTTCCTAAGCAGAGTTGAACTAGATATGCCCCGTGTGTGTAGGAAGCACAGTTCTTTTGTTCTGAGCAAGCTCACTGTTCTGGCCCTATAGGAAACACAGGAGAGTAGAAGAGTGCTGTTTTCTCAAAAGCAGAGTGTGTTTCTTGCAAGGCGAGCTAGCATTTGTTACCCAGTCCTAAACGGAGTTGAATCCCATGCAGTTTCTGGTCCTACGAGCAAGAGTTGTTTTCTGCTAAGAAGAGTCACTATTGCGCTCCCATTGCCATACACAGTGCAAATAGCACTCGCGTCTGTTCCCAGCAAGTACAGTGTATCGGACTGAAGAGAAGCTACTGTTCTTGTCAGTTTCCTAAGCAGAGTTGAACTAGATATGCCCCGTGTGTGTAGGAAGCACAGTTCTTTTGTTCTGAGCAAGCTCACTGTTCTGGCCCTATAGGAAACACAGGAGAGTAGAAGAGTGCTGTTTTCTCAAAAGCAGAGTGTGTTTCTTGCAAGGCGAGCTAGCGTTTGTTTCCCAGTCCTAAACGGAGTTGAATCCCATGCAGTTTCTGGTCCTACGAGCAAGAGTTGTTTTCTGCTAAGAAGAGTCACTATTGCGCTCCCATTGCCATACACAGTGCAAATAGCACTGGCGTCTGTTCCCAGCAAGTACAGTGTATTGGACTGAAGAGAAGCTACTGTTCTTGTCAGTTTCCTAAGCAGAGTTGAACTAGATATGCCCCGTGTGTGTAGGAAGCACAGTTCTTTTGTTCTGAGCAAGCTCACTGTTCTGGCCCTATAGGAAACACAGGAGAGTAGAAGAGTGCTGTTTTCTCAAAAGCAGAGTGTGTTTCTTGCAAGGCGAGCTAGCGTTTGTTTCCCAGTCCTAAACGGAGTTGAATCCCATGCAGTTTCTTGTCCTATGAGCAAGAGTTGTTTTCTGCTAAGAAGAGTCACTATTGCGCTCCCATTGCCATACACAGTGCAAATAGCACTCGCGTCTGTTCCCAGCAAGTACAGTGTATTGGACTGAAGAGATGCTACTGTTCTTGTCAGTTTCCTAAGCAGAGTTGAACTAGATATGCCCCGTGTGTGTAGGAAGCACAGTTCTTTTGTTCTGAGCAAGCTCACTGTTCTGGCCCTATAGGAAACACAGGAGAGTAGAAGAGTGCTGTTTTCTCAAAAGCAGAGTGTGTTTCTTGCAAGGCGAGCTAGCGTTTGTTACCCAGTCCTAAACGCAGTTGAATCCCATGCAGTTTCTGGTCCTACGAGCAAGAGTTGTTTTCTGCTAAGAAGAGTCACTATTGCGCTCCCATTGCCATACACAGTGCAAGTAGCACTCGCGTCTGTTCCCAGCAAGTACAGTGTATTGGACTGAAGAGAAGCTACTGTTCTTGTCAGTTTCCTAAGCAGAGTTGAACTAGATATGCCCCGTGTGTGTAGGAAGCACAGTTCTTTTGTTCTGAGCAAGCTCACTGTTCTGGCCCTATAGGAAACACAGGAGAGTAGAAGAGTGCTGTTTTCTCAAAAGCAGAGTGTGTTTCTTGCAAGGCGAGCTAGCGTTTGTTTCCCAGTCCTAAACGGAGTTGAATCCCATGCAGTTTCTGGTCCTACGAGCAAGAGTTGTTTTCTGCTAAGAAGAGTCACTATTGCGCTCCCATTGCCATACACAGTGCAAATAGCACTCGCGTCTGTTCCCAGCAAGTACAGTGTATTGGACTGAAGAGAAGCTACTGTTCTTGTCAGTTTCCTAAGCAGAGTTGAACTAGATATGCCCCGTGTGTGTAGGAAGCACAGTTCTTTTGTTCTGAGCAAGCTCACTGTTCTGGCCCTAAAGGAAACACAGGAGAGTAGAAGAGTGCTGTTTTCTCAAAAGCAGAGTGTGTTTCTTGCAAGGCGAGCTAGCGTTTGTTACCCAGTCCTAAACGGAGTTGAATCCCATGCAGTTTCTGGTCCTACGAGCAAGAGTTGTTTTCTGCTAAGAAGAGTCACTATTGCGCTCCCATTGCCATACACAGTGCAAATAGCACTCGCGTCTGTTCCCAGCAAGTACAGTGTATTGGACTGAAGAGAAGCTACTGTTCTTGTCAGTTTCCTAAGCAGAGTTGAACTAGATATGCCCCGTGTGTGTAGGAAGCACAGTTCTTTTGTTCTGAGCAAGCTCACTGTTCTGGCCCTATAGGAAACACAGGAGAGTAGAAGAGTGCTGTTTTCTCAAAAGCAGAGTGTGTTTCTTGCAAGGCGAGCTAGCGTTTGTTTCCCAGTCCTAAACGGAGTTGAATCCCATGCAGTTTCTGGTCCTACGAGCAAGAGTTGTTTTCTGCTAAGAAGAGTCACTATTGCGCTCCCTTTGCCATACACAGTGCAAATAGCACTTGCGTCTGTTCGCAGGAAGTACAGTGTATTGGACTGAAGAGAAGCTACTGTTCTTGTCAGTTTCCTAAGCAGAGTTGAACTAGATATGCCCCGTGTGTGTAGGAAGCACAGTTCTTTTGTTCTGAGCAAGCTCACTGTTCTGGCCCTATAGGAAACACAGGAGAGTAGAAGAGTGCTGTTTTCTCAAAAGCAGAGTGTGTTTCTTGCAAGGCGAGGTAGCGTTTGTTTCGCAGTCCTAAACGGAGTTGAATCCCATGCAGTTTCTGGTCCTACGAGCAAGAGTTGTTTTCTGCTAAGAAGAGTCACTATTGCGCTCCCATTGCCATACACAGTGCAAATAGCACTCGCGTCTGTTCCCAGCAAGTACAGTGTATTGGACTGAAGAGAAGCTACTGTTCTTGTCAGTTTCCTAAGCAGAGTTGAACTAGATATGCCCCGTGTGTGTAGGAAGCACAGTTCTTTTGTTCTGAGCAAGCTCACTGTTCTGGCCCTATAGGAAACACAGGAGAGTAGAAGAGTGCTGTTTTCTCAAAAGCAGAGTGTGTTTCTTGCAAGGCGAGCTAGCATTTGTTACCCAGTCCTAAACGCAGTTGAATCCCATGCAGTTTCTGGTCCTACGAGCAAGAGTTGTTTTCTGCTAAGAAGAGTCACTATTGCGCTCCCATTGCCATACACAGTGCAAATAGCACTCGCGTCTGTTCCCAGCAAGTACAGTGTATCGGACTGAAGAGAAGCTACTGTTCTTGTCAGTTTCCTAAGCAGAGTTGAACTAGATATGCCCCGTGTGTGTAGGAAGCACAGTTCTTTTGTTCTGAGCAAGCTCACTGTTCTGGCCCTATAGGAAACACAGGAGAGTAGAAGAGTGCTGTTTTCTCAAAAGCAGAGTGTGTTTCTTGCAAGGCGAGCTAGCGTTTGTTACCCAGTCCTAAACGGAGTTGAATCCCATGCAGTTTCTGGTCCTACGAGCAAGAGTTGTTTTCTGCTAAGAAGAGTCACTATTGCGCTCCCATTGCCATACACAGTGCAAATAGCACTCGCGTCTGTTCCCAGCAAGTACAGTGTATCGGACTGAAGAGAAGCTACTGTTCTTGTCAGTTTCCTAAGCAGAGTTGAACTAGATATGCCCCGTGTGTGTAGGAAGCACAGTTCTTTTGTTCTGAGCAAGCTCAATGTTCTGGCCCTATAGGAAACACAGGAGAGTAGAAGAGTGCTGTTTTCTCAAAAGCAGAGTGTGTTTCTTGCAAGGCGAGCTAGCGTTTGTTTCCCAGTCCTAAACGGAGTTGAATCCCATGCAGTTTCTGGTCCTACGAGCAAGAGTTGTTTTCTGCTAAGAAGAGTCACTATTGCGCTCCCATTGCCATACACAGTGCAAATAGCACTCGCGTCTGTTCCCAGCAAGTACAGTGTATTGGACTGAAGAGAAGCTACTGTTCTTGTCAGTTTCCTAAGCAGAGTTGAACTAGATATGCCCCGTGTGTGTAGGAAGCACAGTTCTTTTGTTCTGAGCAAGCTCACTGTTCTGGCCCTATAGGAAACACAGGAGAGTAGAAGAGTGCTGTTTTCTCAAAAGCAGAGTGTGTTTCTTGCAAGGCGAGCTAGCGTTTGTTACCCAGTCCTAAACGGAGTTGAATCCCATGCAGTTTCTGGTCCTACGAGCAAGAGTTGTTTTCTGCTAAGAAGAGTCACTATTGCGCTCCCATTGCCATACACAGTGCAAATAGCACTCGCGTCTGTTCCCAGCAAGTACAGTGTATTGGACTGAAGAGATGCTACTGTTCTTGTCAGTTTCCTAAGCAGAGTTGAACTAGATATGCCCCGTGTGTGTAGGAAGCACAGTTCTTTTGTTCTGAGCAAGCTCACTGTTCTGGCCCTATAGGAAACACAGGAGAGTAGAAGAGTGCTGTTTTCTCAAAAGCAGAGTGTGTTTCTTGCAAGGCGAGCTAGCGTTTGTTACCCAGTCCTAAACGCAGTTGAATCCCATGCAGTTTCTGGTCCTACGAGCAAGAGTTGTTTTCTGCTAAGAAGAGTCACTATTGCGCTCCCATTGCCATACACAGTGCAAATAGCACTCGCGTCTGTTCCCAGCAAGTACAGTGTATCGGACTGAAGAGAAGCTACTGTTCTTGTCAGTTTCCTAAGCAGAGTTGAACTAGATATGCCCCGTGTGTGTAGGAAGCACAGTTCTTTTGTTCTGAGCAAGCTCAATGTTCTGGCCCTATAGGAAACACAGGAGAGTAGAAGAGTGCTGTTTTCTCAAAAGCAGAGTGTGTTTCTTGCAAGGCGAGCTAGCGTTTGTTTCCCAGTCCTAAACGGAGTTGAATCCCATGCAGTTTCTGGTCCTACTAGCAAGAGTTGTTTTCTGCTAAGAAGAGTCACTATTGCGCTCCCATTGCCATACACAGTGCAAATAGCACTCGCGTCTGTTCCCAGCAAGTACAGTGTATTGGACTGAAGAGAAGCTACTGTTCTTGTCAGTTTCCTAAGCAGAGTTGAACTAGATATGCCCCGTGTGTGTAGGAAGCACAGTTCTTTTGTTCTGAGCAAGCTCACTGTTCTGGCCCTATAGGAAACACAGGAGAGTAGAAGAGTGCTGTTTTCTCAAAAGCAGAGTGTGTTTCTTGCAAGGCGAGCTAGCGTTTGTTACCCAGTCCTAAACGGAGTTGAATCCCATGCAGTTTCTGGTCCTACAAGCAAGAGTTGTTTTCTGCTAAGAAGAGTCACTATTGCGCTCCCATTGCCATACACAGTGCAAATAGCACTCGCGTCTGTTCCCAGCAAGTACAGTGTATCGGACTGAAGAGAAGCTACTGTTCTTGTCAGTTTCCTAAGCAGAGTTGAACTAGATATGCCCCGTGTGTGTAGGAAGCACAGTTCTTTTGTTCTGAGCAAGCTCACTGTTCTGGCCCTATAGGAAACACAGGAGAGTAGAAGAGTGCTGTTTTCTCAAAAGCAGAGTGTGTTTCTTGCAAGGCGAGCTAGCGTTTGTTTCCCAGTCCTAAACGGAGTTGAATCCCATGCAGTTTCTGGTCCTACGAGCAAGAGTTGTTTTCTGCTAAGAAGAGTCACTATTGTGCTCCCATTGCCATACACAGTGCAAATAGCACTCGCGTCTGTTCCCAGCAAGTACAGTGTATTGGACTGAAGAGAAGCTACTGTTCTTGTCAGTTTCCTAAGCAGAGTTGAACTAGATATGCCCCGTGTGTGTAGGAAGCACAGTTCTTTTGTTCTGAGCAAGCTCACTGTTCTGGCCCTATAGGAAACACAGGAGAGTAGAAGAGTGCTGTTTTCTCAAAAGCAGAGTGTGTTTCTTGCAAGGCGAGCTAGCGTTTGTTTCCCAGTCCTAAACGGAGTTGAATCCCATGCAGTTTCTGGTCCTACGAGCAAGAGTTGTTTTCTGCTAAGAAGAGTCACTATTGCGCTCCCATTGCCATACACAGTGCAAATAGCACTCGCGTCTGTTCCCAGCAAGTACAGTGTATTGGACTGAAGAGATGCTACTGTTCTTGTCAGTTTCCTAAGCAGAGTTGAACTAGATATGCCCCGTGTGTGTAGGAAGCACAGTTCTTTTGTTCTGAGCAAGCTCACTGTTCTGGCCCTATAGGAAACACAGGAGAGTAGAAGAGTGCTGTTTTCTCAAAAGCAGAGTGTGTTTCTTGCAAGGCAAGCTAGCGTTTGTTACCCAGTCCTAAACGCAGTTGAATCCCATGCAGTTTCTGGTCCTACGAGCAAGAGTTGTTTTCTGCTAAGAAGAGTCACTATTGCGCTCCCATTGCCATACACAGTGCAAATAGCACTCGCGTCTGTTCCCAGCAAGTACAGTGTATTGGACTGAAGAGAAGCTACTGTTCTTGTCAGTTTCCTAAGCAGAGTTGAACTAGATATGCCCCGTGTGTGTAGGAAGCACAGTTCTTTTGTTCTGAGCAAGCTCACTGTTCTGGCCCTATAGGAAACACAGGAGAGTAGAAGAGTGCTGTTTTCTCAAAAGCAGAGTGTGTTTCTTGCAAGGCGAGCTAGCATTTGTTACCCAGTCCTAAACGCAGTTGAATCCCATGCAGTTTCTGGTCCTACGAGCAAGAGTTGTTTTCTGCTAAGAAGAGTCACTATTGCGCTCCCATTGCCATACACAGTGCAAATAGCACTCGCGTCTGTTCCCAGCAAGTACAGTGTATCGGACTGAAGAGAAGCTACTGTTCTTGTCAGTTTCCTAAGCAGAGTTGAACTAGATATGCCCCGTGTGTGTAGGAAGCACAGTTCTTTTGTTCTGAGCAAGCTCACTGTTCTGGCCCTATAGGAAACACAGGAGAGTAGAAGAGTGCTGTTTTCTCAAAAGCAGAGTGTGTTTCTTGCAAGGCGAGCTAGCGTTTGTTACCCAGTCCTAAACGGAGTTGAATCCCATGCAGTTTCTGGTCCTACGAGCAAGAGTTGTTTTCTGCTAAGAAGAGTCACTATTGCGCTCCCATTGCCATACACAGTGCAAATAGCACTCGCGTCTGTTCCCAGCAAGTACAGTGTATCGGACTGAAGAGAAGCTACTGTTCTTGTCAGTTTCCTAAGCAGAGTTGAACTAGATATGCCCCGTGTGTGTAGGAAGCACAGTTCTTTTGTTCTGAGCAAGCTCAATGTTCTGGCCCTATAGGAAACACAGGAGAGTAGAAGAGTGCTGTTTTCTCAAAAGCAGAGTGTGTTTCTTGCAAGGCGAGCTAGCGTTTGTTTCCCAGTCCTAAACGGAGTTGAATCCCATGCAGTTTCTGGTCCTACGAGCAAGAGTTGTTTTCTGCTAAGAAGAGTCACTATTGCGCTCCCATTGCCATACACAGTGCAAATAGCACTCGCGTCTGTTCCCAGCAAGTACAGTGTATTGGACTGAAGAGAAGCTACTGTTCTTGTCAGTTTCCTAAGCAGAGTTGAACTAGATATGCCCCGTGTGTGTAGGAAGCACAGTTCTTTTGTTCTGAGCAAGCTCACTGTTCTGGCCCTATAGGAAACACAGGAGAGTAGAAGAGTGCTGTTTTCTCAAAAGCAGAGTGTGTTTCTTGCAAGGCGAGCTAGCGTTTGTTACCCAGTCCTAAACGGAGTTGAATCCCATGCAGTTTCTGGTCCTACGAGCAAGAGTTGTTTTCTGCTAAGAAGAGTCACTATTGCGCTCCCATTGCCATACACAGTGCAAATAGCACTCGCGTCTGTTCCCAGCAAGTACAGTGTATTGGACTGAAGAGATGCTACTGTTCTTGTCAGTTTCCTAAGCAGAGTTGAACTAGATATGCCCCGTGTGTGTAGGAAGCACAGTTCTTTTGTTCTGAGCAAGCTCACTGTTCTGGCCCTATAGGAAACACAGGAGAGTAGAAGAGTGCTGTTTTCTCAAAAGCAGAGTGTGTTTCTTGCAAGGCGAGCTAGCGTTTGTTACCCAGTCCTAAACGCAGTTGAATCCCATGCAGTTTCTGGTCCTACGAGCAAGAGTTGTTTTCTGCTAAGAAGAGTCACTATTGCGCTCCCATTGCCATACACAGTGCAAATAGCACTCGCGTCTGTTCCCAGCAAGTACAGTGTATCGGACTGAAGAGAAGCTACTGTTCTTGTCAGTTTCCTAAGCAGAGTTGAACTAGATATGCCCCGTGTGTGTAGGAAGCACAGTTCTTTTGTTCTGAGCAAGCTCAATGTTCTGGCCCTATAGGAAACACAGGAGAGTAGAAGAGTGCTGTTTTCTCAAAAGCAGAGTGTGTTTCTTGCAAGGCGAGCTAGCGTTTGTTTCCCAGTCCTAAACGGAGTTGAATCCCATGCAGTTTCTGGTCCTACTAGCAAGAGTTGTTTTCTGCTAAGAAGAGTCACTATTGCGCTCCCATTGCCATACACAGTGCAAATAGCACTCGCGTCTGTTCCCAGCAAGTACAGTGTATTGGACTGAAGAGAAGCTACTGTTCTTGTCAGTTTCCTAAGCAGAGTTGAACTAGATATGCCCCGTGTGTGTAGGAAGCACAGTTCTTTTGTTCTGAGCAAGCTCACTGTTCTGGCCCTATAGGAAACACAGGAGAGTAGAAGAGTGCTGTTTTCTCAAAAGCAGAGTGTGTTTCTTGCAAGGCGAGCTAGCGTTTGTTACCCAGTCCTAAACGGAGTTGAATCCCATGCAGTTTCTGGTCCTACAAGCAAGAGTTGTTTTCTGCTAAGAAGAGTCACTATTGCGCTCCCATTGCCATACACAGTGCAAATAGCACTCGCGTCTGTTCCCAGCAAGTACAGTGTATCGGACTGAAGAGAAGCTACTGTTCTTGTCAGTTTCCTAAGCAGAGTTGAACTAGATATGCCCCGTGTGTGTAGGAAGCACAGTTCTTTTGTTCTGAGCAAGCTCACTGTTCTGGCCCTATAGGAAACACAGGAGAGTAGAAGAGTGCTGTTTTCTCAAAAGCAGAGTGTGTTTCTTGCAAGGCGAGCTAGCGTTTGTTTCCCAGTCCTAAACGGAGTTGAATCCCATGCAGTTTCTGGTCCTACGAGCAAGAGTTGTTTTCTGCTAAGAAGAGTCACTATTGTGCTCCCATTGCCATACACAGTGCAAATAGCACTCGCGTCTGTTCCCAGCAAGTACAGTGTATTGGACTGAAGAGAAGCTACTGTTCTTGTCAGTTTCCTAAGCAGAGTTGAACTAGATATGCCCCGTGTGTGTAGGAAGCACAGTTCTTTTGTTCTGAGCAAGCTCACTGTTCTGGCCCTATAGGAAACACAGGAGAGTAGAAGAGTGCTGTTTTCTCAAAAGCAGAGTGTGTTTCTTGCAAGGCGAGCTAGCGTTTGTTTCCCAGTCCTAAACGGAGTTGAATCCCATGCAGTTTCTGGTCCTACGAGCAAGAGTTGTTTTCTGCTAAGAAGAGTCACTATTGCGCTCCCATTGCCATACACAGTGCAAATAGCACTCGCGTCTGTTCCCAGCAAGTACAGTGTATTGGACTGAAGAGATGCTACTGTTCTTGTCAGTTTCCTAAGCAGAGTTGAACTAGATATGCCCCGTGTGTGTAGGAAGCACAGTTCTTTTGTTCTGAGCAAGCTCACTGTTCTGGCCCTATAGGAAACACAGGAGAGTAGAAGAGTGCTGTTTTCTCAAAAGCAGAGTGTGTTTCTTGCAAGGCAAGCTAGCGTTTGTTACCCAGTCCTAAACGCAGTTGAATCCCATGCAGTTTCTGGTCCTACGAGCAAGAGTTGTTTTCTGCTAAGAAGAGTCACTATTGCGCTCCCATTGCCATACACAGTGCAAATAGCACTCGCGTCTGTTCCCAGCAAGTACAGTGTATCGGACTGAAGAGAAGCTACTGTTCTTGTCAGTTTCCTAAGCAGAGTTGAACTAGATATGCCCCGTGTGTGTAGGAAGCACAGTTCTTTTGTTCTGAGCAAGCTCAATGTTCTGGCCCTATAGGAAACACAGGAGAGTAGAAGAGTGCTGTTTTCTCAAAAGCAGAGTGTGTTTCTTGCAAGGCGAGCTAGCGTTTGTTTCCCAGTCCTAAACGGAGTTGAATCCCATGCAGTTTCTGGTCCTACGAGCAAGAGTTGTTTTCTGCTAAGAAGAGTCACTATTGCGCTCCCATTGCCATACACAGTGCAAGTAGCACTCGCGTCTGTTCCCAGCAAGTACAGTGTATTGGACTGAAGAGAAGCTACTGTTCTTGTCAGTTTCCTAAGCAGAGTTGAACTAGATATGCCCCGTGTGTGTAGGAAGCACAGTTCTTTTGTTCTGAGCAAGCTCACTGTTCTGGCCCTATAGGAAACACAGGAGAGTAGAAGAGTGCTGTTTTCTCAAAAGCAGAGTGTGTTTCTTGCAAGGCGAGCTAGCGTTTGTTTCCCAGTCCTAAACGGAGTTGAATCCCATGCAGTTTCTGGTCCTACGAGCAAGAGTTGTTTTCTGCTAAGAAGAGTCACTATTGCGCTCCCATTGCCATACACAGTGCAAATAGCACTCGCGTCTGTTCCCAGCAAGTACAGTGTATTGGACTGAAGAGAAGCTACTGTTCTTGTCAGTTTCCTAAGCAGAGTTGAACTAGATATGCCCCGTGTGTGTAGGAAGCACAGTTCTTTTGTTCTGAGCAAGCTCACTGTTCTGGCCCTATAGGAAACACAGGAGAGTAGAAGAGTGCTGTTTTCTCAAAAGCAGAGTGTGTTTCTTGCAAGGCGAGCTAGCGTTTGTTACCCAGTCCTAAACGCAGTTGAATCCCATGCAGTTTCTGGTCCTACGAGCAAGAGTTGTTTTCTGCTAAGAAGAGTCACTATTGCGCTCCCATTGCCATACACAGTGCAAATAGCACTCGCGTCTGTTCCCAGCAAGTACAGTGTATTGGACTGAAGAGAAGCTACTGTTCTTGTCAGTTTCCTAAGCAGAGTTGAACTAGATATGCCCCGTGTGTGTAGGAAGCACAGTTCTTTTGTTCTGAGCAAGCTCACTGTTCTGGCCCTATAGGAAACACAGGAGAGTAGAAGAGTGCTGTTTTCTCAAAAGCAGAGTGTGTTTCTTGCAAGGCGAGCTAGCGTTTGTTTCCCAGTCCTAAACGGAGTTGAATCCCATGCAGTTTCTGGTCCTACGAGCAAGAGTTGTTTTCTGCTAAGAAGAGTCACTATTGCGCTCCCATTGCCATACACAGTGCAAATAGCACTCGCGTCTGTTCCCAGCAAGTACAGTGTATTGGACTGAAGAGAAGCTACTGTTCTTGTCAGTTTCCTAAGCAGAGTTGAACTAGATATGCCCCGTGTGTGTAGGAAGCACAGTTCTTTTGTTCTGAGCAAGCTCACTGTTCTGGCCCTATAGGAAACACAGGAGAGTAGAAGAGTGCTGTTTTCTCAAAAGCAGAGTGTGTTTCTTGCAAGGCGAGCTAGCGTTTGTTTCCCAGTCCTAAACGGAGTTGAATCCCATGCAGAATCTGGTCCTACGAGCAAGAGTTGTTTTCTGCTAAGAAGAGTCACTATTGTGCTCCCTTTGCCATACACAGTGCAAATAGCACTCGCGTCTGTTCCCAGGAAGTACAGTGTATTGGACTGAAGAGAAGCTACTGTTCTTGTCAGTTTCCTAAGCAGAGTTGAACTAGATATGCCCCGTGTGTGTAGGAAGCACAGTTCTTTTGTTCTGAGCAAGCACACTGTTCTGGCCGTATAGGAAACACAGGAGAGTAGAAGAGTGCTGTTTTCTCAAAAGCAGAGTGTGTTTCTTGCAAGGCGAGCTAGCGTTTGTTTCCCAGTCCTAAACGGAGTTGAATCCCATGCAGTTTCTGGTCCTACGAGCAAGAGTTGTTTTCTGCTAAGAAGAGTCACTATTGCGCTCCCATTGCCATACACAGTGCAAATAGCACTCGCGTCTGTTCCCAGCAAGTACAGTGTATTGGACTGAAGAGAAGCTACTGTTCTTGTCAGTTTCCTAAGCAGAGTTGAACTAGATATGCCCCGTGTGTGTAGGAAGCACAGTTCTTTTGTTCTGAGCAAGCTCACTGTTCTGGCCCTATAGGAAACACAGGAGAGTAGAAGAGTGCTGTTTTCTCAAAAGCAGAGTGTGTTTCTTGCAAGGCGAGCTAGCGTTTGTTACCCAGTCCTAAACGGAGTTGAATCCCATGCAGTTTCTGGTCCTACGAGCAAGTGTTGTTTTCTGCTAAGAAGAGTCACTATTGCGCTCCCATTGCCATACACAGTGCAAATAGCACTCGCGTCTGTTCCCAGGAAGTACAGTGTATTGGACTGAAGAGAAGCTACTGTTCTTGTCAGTTTCCTAAGCAGAGTTGAACTAGATATGCCCCGTGTGTGTAGGAAGCACAGTTCTTTTGTCCTGAGCAAGCTCACTGTTCTGGCCGTATAGGAAACACAGGAGAGTAGAAGAGTGCTGTTTTCTCAAAAGCAGAGTGTGTTTCTTGCAAGGCGAGCTAGCGTTTGTTTCCCAGTCCTAAACGGAGTTGAATCCCATGCAGTTTCTGGTCCTACGAGCAAGAGTTGTTTTCTGCTAAGAAGAGTCACTATTGCGCTCCCATTGCCATACACAGTGCAAATAGCACTCGCGTCTGTTCCCAGCAAGTACAGTGTATTGGACTGAAGAGAAGCTACTGTTCTTGTCAGTTTCCTAAGCAGAGTTGAACTAGATATGCCCCGTGTGTGTAGGAAGCACAGTTCTTTTGTTCTGAGCAAGCTCACTGTTCTGGCCCTATAGGAAACACAGGAGAGTAGAAGAGTGCTGTTTTCTCAAAAGCAGAGTGTGTTTCTTGCAAGGCGAGCTAGCGTTTGTTTCCCAGTCCTAAACGGAGTTGAATCCCATGCAGTTTCTGGTCCTACGAGCAAGAGTTGTTTTCTGCTAAGAAGAGTCACTATTGCGCTCCCTTTGCCATACACAGTGCAAATAGCACTCGCGTCTGTTCCCAGGAAGTACAGTGTATTGGACTGAAGAGAAGCTACTGTTCTTGTCAGTTTCCTAAGCAGAGTTGAACTAGATATGCCCCGTGTGTGTAGGAAGCACAGTTCTTTTGTTCTGAGCAAGCTCACTGTTCTGGCCCTATAGGAAACACAGGAGAGTAGAAGAGTGCTGTTTTCTCAAAAGCAGAGTGTGTTTCTTGCAAGGCGAGCTAGCGTTTGTTTCCCAGTCCTAAACGGAGTTGAATCCCATGCAGTTTCTGGTCCTACGAGCAAGAGTTGTTTTCTGCTAAGAAGAGTCACTATTGCGCTCCCATTGCCATACACAGTGCAAATAGCACTCGCGTCTGTTCCCAGCAAGTACAGTGTATTGGACTGAAGAGAAGCTACTGTTCTTGTCAGTTTCCTAAGCAGAGTTGAACTAGATATGCCCCGTGTGTTGTGTGTAGGAAGCACAGTTCTTTTGTTCTGAGCAAGCTCACTGTTCTGGCCCTATAGGAAACACAGGAGAGTAGAAGAGTGCTGTTTTCTCAAAAGCAGAGTGTGTTTCTTGCAAGGTGAGCTAGCGTTTGTTTCCAGTCCTAAACGGAGTTGAATCCCATGCAGTTTCTGGTCCTACGAGCAAGAGTTGTTTTCTGCTAAGAAGAGTCACTATTGCGCTCCCATTGCCATACACAGTGCAAATAGCACTCGCGTCTGTTCCCAGCAAGTACAGTGTATTGGACTGAAGAGAAGCTACTGTTCTTGTCAGTTTCCTAAGCAGAGTTGAACTAGATATGCCCCGTGTGTGTAGGAAGCACAGTTCTTTTGTTCTGAGCAAGCTCACTGTTCTGGCCCTATAGGAAACACAGGAGAGTAGAAGAGTGCTGTTTTCTCAAAAGCAGAGTGTGTTTCTTGCAAGGCGAGCTAGCGTTTGTTTCCCAGTCCTAAACGGAGTTGAATCCCATGCAGTTTCTGGTCCTACGAGCAAGAGTTGTTTTCTGCTAAGAAGAGTCACTATTGCGCTCCCATTGCCATACACAGTGCAAATAGCACTCGCGTCTGTTCCCAGCAAGTACAGTGTATTGGACTGAAGAGAAACTACTGTTCTTGTCAGTTTCCTAAGCAGAGTTGAACTAGATATGCCCCGTGTGTGTAGGAAGCACAGTTCTTTTGTTCTGAGCAAGCTCACTGTTCTGGCCTATAGGAAACACAGGAGAGTAGAAGAGTGCTGTTTTCTCAAAAGCAGAGTGTGTTTCTTGCAAGGCGAGCTAGCGTTTGTTTCCCAGTCCTAAACGGAGTTGAATCTCATGCAGTTTCTGGTCCTACGAGCAAGAGTTGTTTTCTGCTAAGAAGAGTCACTATTGCGCTCCCATTGCCATACACAGTGCAAATAGCACTCGCGTCTGTTCCCAGCAAGTACAGTGTATTGGACTGAAGAGAAGCTACTGTTCTTGTCAGTTTCCTAAGCAGAGTTGAACTAGATATGCCCCGTGTGTGTAGGAAGCACAGTTCTTTTGTTCTGAGCAAGCTCACTGTTCTGGCCCTATAGGAAACACAGGAGAGTAGAAGAGTGCTGTTTTCTCAAAAGCAGAGTGTGTTTCTTGCAAGGCGAGCTAGCGTTTGTTTCCCAGTCCTAAACGGAGTTGAATCCCATGCAGTTTCTGGTCCTACGAGCAAGAGTTGTTTTCTGCTAAGAAGAGTCACTATTGCGCTCCCATTGCCATACACAGTGCAAATAGCACTCGCGTCTGTTCCCAGCAAGTACAGTGTATTGGACTGAAGAGAAGCTACTGTTCTTGTCAGTTTCCTAAGCAGAGTTGAACTAGATATGCCCCGTGTGTGTAGGAAGCACAGTTCTTTTGTTCTGAGCAAGCTCACTGTTCTGGCCCTAGAGGAAACACAGGAGAGTAGAAGAGTGCTGTTTTCTCAAAAGCAGAGTGTGTTTCTTGCAAGGCGGAGCTAGCGTTTGTTTCCCAGTCCTAAACGGAGTTGAATCCCATGCAGTTTCTGGTCCTACGAGCAAGAGTTGTTTTCTGCTAAGAAGAGTCACTATTGCGCTCCCATTGCCATACACAGTGCAAATAGCACTCGCGTCTGTTCCCAGCAAGTACAGTGTATTGGACTGAAGAGAAGCTACTGTTCTTGTCAGTTTCCTAAGCAGAGTTGAACTAGATATGCCCCGTGTGTGTAGGAAGCACAGTTCTTTTGTTCTGAGCAAGCTCACTGTTCTGGCCCTATAGGAACACAGGAGAGTAGAAGAGTGCTGTTTTCTCAAAAGCAGAGTGTGTTTCTTGCAAGGCGAGCTAGCGTTTGTTCCAGTCCTAAACGGAGTTGAATCCCATGCAGTTTCTGGTCCTACGAGCAAGAGTTGTTTTCTGCTAAGAAGAGTCACTATTGCGCTCCATTGCCATACACAGTGCAAATAGCACTCGCGTCTGTTCCCAGCAAGTACAGTGTATTGGACTGAAGAGAAGCTACTGTTCTTGTCAGTTTCCTAAGCAGAGTCGAACTAGATATGCCCCGTGTGTGTAGGAAGCACAGTTCTTTTGTTCTGAGCAAGCTCACTGTTCTGGCCCTATAGGAAACACAGGAGAGTAGAAGAGTGCTGTTTTCTCAAAAGCAGAGTGTGTTTCTTGCAAGGCGAGCTAGCGTTTGTTTCCCAGTCCTAAACGGAGTTGAATCCCATGCAGTTTCTGGTCCTACGAGCAAGAGTTGTTTTCTGCTAAGAAGAGTCACTATTGCGCTCCCATTGCCATACACAGTGCAAATAGCACTCGCGTCTGTTCCCAGCAAGTACAGTGTATTGGACTGAAGAGAAGCTACTGTTCTTGTCAGTTTCCTAAGCAGAGTTGAACTAGATATGCCCCGTGTGTGTAGGAAGCACAGTTCTTTTGTTCTGAGCAAGCTCACTGTTCTGGCCCTATAGGAAACACAGGAGAGTAGAAGAGTGCTGTTTTCTCAAAAGCAGAGTGTGTTTCTTGCAAGGCGAGCTAGCGTTTGTTTCCCAGTCCTAAACGGAGTTGAATCCCATGCAGTTTCTGGTCTACGAGCAAGAGTTGTTTTCTGCTAAGAAGAGTCACTATTGCGCTCCCATTGCCATACACAGTGCAAATAGCACTCGCGTCTGTTCCCAGCAAGTACAGTGTATTGGACTGAAGAGAAGCTACTGTTCTTGTCAGTTTCCTAAGCAGAGTCGAACTAGATATGCCCCGTGTGTGTAGGAAGCACAGTTCTTTTGTTCTGAGCAAGCTCACTGTTCTGGCCCTATAGGAAACACAGGAGAGTAGAAGAGTGCTGTTTTCTCAAAAGCAGAGTGTGTTTCTTGCAAGGCGAGCTAGCGTTTGTTTCCCAGTCCTAAACGGAGTTGAATCCCATGCAGTTTCTGGTCCTACGAGCAAGAGTTGTTTTCTGCTAAGAAGAGTCACTATTGCGCTCCCATTGCCATACACAGTGCAAATAGCACTCGCGTCTGTTCCCAGCAAGTACAGTGTATTGGACTGAAGAGAAGCTACTGTTCTTGTCAGTTTCCTAAGCAGAGTTGAACTAGATATGCCCCGTGTGTGTAGGAAGCAGAGTTCTTTTGTTCTGAGCAAGCTCACTGTTCTGGCCCGTATAGGAAACACAGGAGAGTAGAAGAGTGCTGTTTTCTCAAAAGCAGAGTGTGTTTCTTGCAAGGCGAGCTAGCGTTTGTTTCCCAGTCCTAAACGGAGTTGAATCCCATGCAGTTTCTGGTCCTACGAGCAAGAGTTGTTTTCTGCTAAGAAGAGTCACTATTGCGCTCCCTTTGCCATACACAGTGCAAATAGCACTCGCGTCTGTTCCCAGCAAGTACAGTGTATTGGACTGAAGAGAAGCTACTGTTCTTGTCAGTTTCCTAAGCAGAGTTGAACTAGATATGCCCCGTGTGTGTAGGAAGCACAGTTCTTTTGTTCTGAGCAAGCACACTGTTCTGGCCGTATAGGAAACACAGGAGAGTAGAAGAGTGCTGTTTTTCTCAAAAGCAGAGTGTGTTTCTTGCAAGGCGAGCTAGCGTTTGTTTCCCAGTCCTAAACGGAGTTGAATCCCATGCAGTTTCTGGTCCTACGAGCAAGAGTTGTTTTCTGCTAAGAAGAGTCACTATTGCGCTCCCATTGCCATACACAGTGCAAATAGCACTCGCGTCTGTTCCCAGCAAGTACAGTGTATTGGACTGAAGAGAAGCTACTGTTCTTGTCAGTTTCCTAAGCAGAGTTGAACTAGATATGCCCCGTGTGTGTAGGAAGCACAGTTCTTTTGTTCTGAGCAAGCTCACTGTTCTGGCCCTATAGGAAACACAGGAGAGTAGAAGAGTGCTGTTTTCTCAAAAGCAGAGTGTGTTTCTTGCAAGGCGAGCTAGCGTTTGTTACCCAGTCCCTAAACGGAGTTGAATCCCATGCAGTTTCTGGTCCTACGAGCAAGAGTTGTTTTCTGCTAAGAAGAGTCACTATTGCGCTCCCATTGCCATACACAGTGCAAATAGCACTCGCGTCTGTTCCCAGGAAGTACAGTGTATTGGACTGAAGAGAAGCTACTGTTCTTGTCAGTTTCCTAAGCAGAGTTGAACTAGATATGCCCCGTGTGTGTAGAAGCACAGTTCTTTTGGTCCTGAGCAAGCTCACTGTTCTGGCCGTATAGGAAACACAGGAGAGTAGAAGAGTGCTGTTTTCTCAAAAGCAGAGTGTGTTTCTTGCAAGGCGAGCTAGCGTTTGTTTCCCAGTCCTAAACGGAGTTGAATCCCATGCAGTTTCTGGTCCTACGAGCAAGAGTTGTTTTCTGCTAAGAAGAGTCACTATTGCGCTCCCATTGCCATACACAGTGCAAATAGCACTCGCGTCTGTTCCCAGCAAGTACAGTGTATTGGACTGAAGAGAAGCTACTGTTCTTGTCAGTTTCCTAAGCAGAGTTGAACTAGATATGCCCCGTGTGTGTAGGAAGCACAGTTCTTTTGTTCTGAGCAAGCTCACTGTTCTGGCCCTATAGGAAACACAGGAGAGTAGAAGAGTGCTGTTTTCTCAAAAGCAGAGTGTGTTTCTTGCAAGGCGAGCTAGCGTTTGTTTCCCAGTCCTAAACGGAGTTGAATCCCATGCAGTTTCTGGTCCTACGAGCAAGAGTTGTTTTCTGCTAAGAAGAGTCACTATTGCGCTCCCTTTGCCATACACAGTGCAAATAGCACTCGCGTCTGTTCCCAGAAGTACAGTGTATTGGACTGAAGAGAAGCTACTGTTCTTGTCAGTTTCCTAAGCAGAGTTGAACTAGATATGCCCCGTGTGTGTAGGAAGCACAGTTCTTTTGTTCTGAGCAAGCTCACTGTTCTGGCCCTATAGGAAACACAGGAGAGTAGAAGAGTGCTGTTTTCTCAAAAGCAGAGTGTGTTTCTTGCAAGGCTGAGCTAGCGTTTGTTTCCCAGTCCTAAACGGAGTTGAATCCCATGCAGTTTCTGGTCCTACGAGCAAGAGTTGTTTTCTGCTAAGAAGAGTCACTATTGCGCTCCCATTGCCATACACAGTGCAAATAGCACTCGCGTCTGTTCCCAGCAAGTACAGTGTATTGGACTGAAGAGAAGCTACTGTTCTTGTCAGTTTCCTAAGCAGAGTTGAACTAGATATGCCCCGTGTGTGTAGGAAGCACAGTTCTTTTGTTCTGAGCAAGCTCACTGTTCTGGCCCCTATAGGAAACACAGGAGAGTAGAAGAGTGCTGTTTTCTCAAAAGCAGAGTGTGTTTCTTGCAAGGCTGAGCTAGCGTTTGTTTCCCAGTCCTAAACGGAGTTGAATCCCATGCAGTTTCTGGTCCTACGAGCAAGAGTTGTTTTCTGCTAAGAAGAGTCACTATTGCGCTCCCATTGCCATACACAGTGCAAATAGCACTCGCGTCTGTTCCCAGCAAGTACAGTGTATTGGACTGAAGAGAAGCTACTGTTCTTGTCAGTTTCCTAAGCAGAGTTGAACTAGATATGCCCCGTGTGTGTAGGAAGCACAGTTCTTTTGTTCTGAGCAAGCTCACTGTTCTGGCCCTATAGGAAACACAGGAGAGTAGAAGAGTGCTGTTTTCTCAAAAGCAGAGTGTGTTTCTTGCAAGGCGAGCTAGCGTTTGTTTCCCAGTCCTAAACGGAGTTGAATCCCATGCAGTTTCTGGTCCTACGAGCAAGAGTTGTTTTCTGCTAAGAAGAGTCACTATTGCGCTCCCATTGCCATACACAGTGCAAATAGCACTCGCGTCTGTTCCCAGCAAGTACAGTGTATTGGACTGAAGAGAAACTACTGTTCTTGTCAGTTTCCTAAGCAGAGTTGAACTAGATATGCCCCGTGTGTGTAGGAAGCACAGTTCTTTTGTTCTGAGCAAGCTCACTGTTCTGGCCCTATAGGAAACACAGGAGAGTAGAAGAGTGCTGTTTTCTCAAAAGCAGAGTGTGTTTCTTGCAAGGCGAGCTAGCGTTTGTTTCCCAGTCCTAAACGGAGTTGAATCTCATGCAGTTTCTGGTCCTACGAGCAAGAGTTGTTTTCTGCTAAGAAGAGTCACTATTGCGCTCCCATTGCCATACACAGTGCAAATAGCACTCGCGTCTGTTCCCAGCAAGTACAGTGTATTGGACTGAAGAGAAGCTACTGTTCTTGTCAGTTTCCTAAGCAGAGTTGAACTAGATATGCCCCGTGTGTGTAGGAAGCACAGTTCTTTTGTTCTGAGCAAGCTCACTGTTCTGGCCCTATAGGAAACACAGGAGAGTAGAAGAGTGCTGTTTTCTCAAAAGCAGAGTGTGTTTCTTGCAAGGCGAGCTAGCGTTTGTTTCCCAGTCCTAAACGGAGTTGAATCCCATGCAGTTTCTGGGTCCTACGAGCAAGAGTTGTTTTCTGCTAAGAAGAGTCACTATTGCGCTCCCATTGCCATACACGAGTGCAAATAGGCACTCGCGTCTGTTCCCAGCAAGTACAGTGTATTGGAGCTGAAGAGAAGCTACTGTTCTTGTCAGGTTTCTAAGCAGAGTTGAACTAGATATGCCCCGTGTGTGTAGGAAGCACAGTTCTTTTGTTCTGAGCAAGCTCACTGTTCTGGCCCTAGAGGAAACAAGGAGAGTAGAAGGAGTGCTGTTTTCTCAAAAGCAGAGTGTGTTTCTTGCAAGGCGAGCTAGCGTTTGTTTCCCAGTCCCTAAACGGAGTTGAATCCCATGCAGTTTCTGGTCCTACGAGCAAGAGTTGTTTTCTGCTAAGAAGAGTCACTATTGCGCTCCCATTGCCA